>NC_079167.1:71654721-71749721 GCF_947568905.1 Ostrea edulis
TACGGAACTTTCGGGATATGCCGGAACGACCAATTATATTTGACTTTTATACACCACGGTCACGTGATAATAACCAATTGTAGGGCAAAGTTCAAACTCCCCGTCGAGGCCTCATTACGTCACCTACGAATAGACCTCTCCTATGTGACGCAGTACAATATACAGATTTGTATATTGTGAGTCCACGATTATCACGCAGGCAAATAACACTAAAGAAGTAGTTCGTAGTTAAAAGTTTGAAGATATTGACATTAAGAGCATTAATATAAAAGTATGGATTTTATTTTAAACATAAAATGATCAAATGATCATTAAAAACTAGGGAGACTGTTCAAGTTATTGTGTAAAGTAATGAACTTGATGTTTACATTCTTGTTTTGAAAGTTTATGTTTGACGTTATGTTTTTTCGTCATTCTACAGTGACGTCACACAGTATACGCGCCCTAAGAAATCGCTATCCCATAATGCCTAAGTGGAAGAGTTTGGTTTATGAGCAAACGAACTCTGGCAGAAGTTTGGGGCAAAGATAACATCGATACATATGGTGTTTCACTTACAGACGGTCCGTAAAGAGCTATGCGCAGTCCCACAATGACGATCCAAGTCATTATTGGTGCTTAGTACCTGGGTATAAATTAGATGGAAGCGAAAAGGCGCATTTAGACGCGTACCATTGGATGCAAAGCGTGAAGTTTTACCGATATCCTCAAGATATTCCCTAGATTTATTTCCCGCGCCGACTCGCATAATTTAATCAATTGTATTTTCCTATAAAATGGTTGTAGTGATTCCTTTCTTTCAAAGATAGCATTTAAATGCAGAAAATTGATAGCAATTTAAATATTCCATGTTTGTTTACTTAGTTGTTATTATAATCCGGAAGCGACATGCCCTACAATTACGTTCAACGTGCGATAAAAGTCAGAGTGGATCCATATCTCGAAAGTCCCGTATTGCTCTCACATATTGGAGGCAAAATGGTAATTAGTATTGGACTGTTTAGCAGAAGTCAGGCAGTGCTATTATGCAGTGCTAGGTCCGATTGTCCAGCAATAGGTCTGACTGTCCAGTGATAGATCTGACTGTCCAGTGATAGATCTGACTGTCCAGTGATAGGTCTGACTGTCCAGTGATAGGTCTGACTGTCCAGTGATAGGTGTGACTGTCCAGTGATAAGTGTGCCTGTCCAGTGATAGGTCTGACTGTCCAGTGATAGGTCTGACTGTCCAGTGATAGGTCTGACTGTCCAGTGATAGGTGTGACTGTCCAGTGATAAGTGTGCCTGTCCAGTGATAAGTGTGCCTGTCCAGTGATAGATCTGACTGTCCAGTGATAGGTGTGACTGTCCAGTGATAGGTGTGCCTGTCCAGTGATAGGTGTGACTGTCCAGTGATAGGTGTGACTGTCCAGTGATAGGTGTGACTGTCCAGTGATAGGTGTGACTGTCCAGTGATAGGTGTGCCTGTCCAGTGATAGGTCTGACTGTCCAGTGATAGGTCTGATTGTCCAGTGATAGGTGTGACTGTCCGGTGATAAGTCTGATTGTCCAGTGATAGGTGTGACTGTCCAGTGTCCAGTGATTGATCTGACTGTCCAGTGATAGGTGTGACTGTCCAGTGATAGGTGTGACTGTCCAGTGATAGGTCTGATTGTCCAGTGATAGGTGTGACTGTCCAGTGATAGGTCTGATTGTCCAGTGATAGGTGTGACTGTCCAGTGTCCAGTGATAGGTGTGACTGTCAAGTGATAGGTGTGACTGTCCAGTGATAGGTGTGACTGTCCAGTGATAGGTGTGACTGTCCAGTGATAGGTGTGACTGTCCAGTGATAGGTGTGACTGTCCGGTGATAAGTCTGATTGTCCAGTGATAGGTGTGACTGTCCAGTGTCCAGTGATAGGTGTGACTGTCCAGTGATAGGTGTGACTGTCCAGTGATAGGTGTGACTGTCCAGTGATAGGTGTGACTGTCCAGTGATAGGTGTGCCTGTCCAGTGATAGGTGTGACTGTCCAGTGATAGGTGTGACTGTCCAGTGATAGGTGTGACTGTCCAGTGATAGGTGTGACTGTCCAGTGATAGGTGTGACTGTCCAGTGATAGGTGTGACTGTCCAGTGATAGATCTGACTGTCCAGTGATAGGTGTGACTGTCCAGTGTTCAGTGATAGGTGTGACTGTCCAGTGATAGGTGTGACGGGGGGGGGGGGGGGGGACCCTTGGGTTCGTTTCGTGCAGAGGACCTGGTCTATTCAAAGTTCTAAATGGGTTTATGCTGCCTGAGTGTGAAGTCATTTAGGAGAAATATGGCAATCAGACAGGCTCTGTCATGTGTGCCAGATAGCTCCTTTGGTAGATCATCCCATTCAGGAGGCCTGGGTTAATGAATCCCACACTGCACAGCAATACTAAATGGAGAACTATAAAGAACTGTAAGAATATTATATATAATATGGTGTTCATATGAATAATTTTATCATATTCATCATCTGATATTTGTAATCAGAATTATATGGGCTTTACAGGGTTTTGTTGCATTTAAATAAAGGTGCTAGATTAACACACTGGATTTTATAACACATGCTATGGCTATGCCATACTTGTCTTACTTGGTGAATGTAAAACTAGTCAGTTTGGAATAAAGGGTTTTGTATTTCCAAGTCTTAATTGTTTTGAAATTTAATATGTCTTACGGTGTGACCGTTTTTGAGGGCGAAGCAAAAAGTATTGGCATCTATATCCATAGCAGGAACAAACAAGAGGCCCATGGGCCACATCACTCACCTGAGTTACCTTAGCCCATATGTGAAGACTTTCCATATGTATATTTGCATGTAAAACCTTAGTCCGTATTGTGGCCCCAATCTACCCTCGGGGACCATGATTTGAACAAACTTGAATCTTCACTATATCTGGAAGCTTTCATGTAAATCTCAGCTCTTCTGGCTCATTGGTTCTTGAGAAGATGATTTTTAAATATTTTCTCTATTTATTCTCAAGTAAAATTTGATCCCATATTGTGGCCCCAATCTACCCCCAGGTGCCATGATTTGAACAAACTTGAATCTGCACTATGTCAGGAAGCTTTCATGTAAATCTCAGCTCTTCTGGCTAATTGGCTCTTGAGAAAAAGATTTTTCCTATATATTTCTATGTAAAACTTTGATCCCCTATTGTGGCCCCAATCTACCCCCGGGTGCCATGATTTGAACAAATTTGAATCTGCATTATGTCAGGAAGCTTTCATATAAATTTCAGCTCTTCTGACTCATTGGTTCTTGAGAAGAAGATTTTTCCTATATATTTCTATGTAAAACTTTGATCCCCTATTGCGGCCCCAATTTACCCCCGGGGGCCATGATTTGAACAAACTTGAATCTGCACGATGTCAGGAAGCTTTCATTTAAATTGCAGCTCTTCTGGCTCATTTGTTCTTGAGAAGAAGATTTTTAAATGACCCCACCCTATTTTTGTGATTATCTCCCCTTTGAAGGGTGCATGACCTTTTATTTGAACAAACTTGAAAGCCCTTTACCCAAGGATGCTTTTGGCCAAGTTTGGTTATAATTGGCCCAGTGGTTCTGGAGAAGAAGATGAAAATGTGAAAAGTTTACGACGCCGACAATGGACAAATTTTGATCATAAAAGCTCACTTGAGCCTTCGGCTCAGGTGAGCTAAAAATATCCCGAAGTTAGCTCTAAACATGTGAGGACAGCATCCTCCTAACTTTAATAGACATTTGATCCGCCTATTCATTGAACGCGGGAAACAACTGATGTAAACAGTGCATTGTGACGTCATATTCAGGGTCAGTGTTTAGCAAGTTCACAAACAGGAGATATGGTACAGTCACGTTAATCGAGAAGTGATTATATATGGCTGAGGAAATAAGACTTGCATGCCTTTATGGATTTTATCTAACATCTCAGAATGACCGATGTGAACTTGGGTACACAAGATTCAATATGGAGAATTACATGTCCATGTGCTCGCAATTGAATCTACACCAATTGGACCCAAATTTTGAAGTTCCATAGGTATGGTTTAATTTTTCATTAGTTTTCTATATTATCCTTTTAAACATGTATATACATGTTACCTATAGGGAAAGCTCTGCACTCACATCCCTTCAGGCTATGAGAGGGCTTCGCCCTCTATCATTTTTATATTAAATGGGCATGGACACGATTTGGGCTGAAAATTTTAAAATCTTTATTTTTCCATTTTAAATGTTTAGATATGTTTAGTCACTCAACCTCAAGGTACATAGGAGATACAGACCAGCTCACAATTCTTTATTATATAAACAATGTTTGTGCCAAGTTTTTGTTTACATATGTTAAATTAATAGAGGGCAAAGCCCTCTCACGGCCCAAAGGGCCATGAGAGCGGAGCTCTCCCTATAGGTAACACATATATACATGTTTAAAAGGAAAATATCGAAAACTAATGAAAAATTAAACCATACCTGTGGAACTTGTGGAAAAATTTGGTCCCTACGACGTCGATTTGAATATTAGTGCAAGGACATGTATTTCTCCATTTTGAATCCTGTCTACCCTAGTTCACTTTGTTCTGAGATGTTACATAAAATCCGTAAAAGCATGTAAATCTTATTTTTTTAATCATATATATAATCACTCCTTGATTAACGCAATTGTGTCATGTCTCCTATGTTTGTAAATTTGATAAATACCGAAGGAGTGTCTATCGGCACGATGGTCGTGCCGATTATATTCACTATTCACACGACATATCCACGCGACAGTCAGTTAGCACGACATATAAGAGAGATAACTCTAATTCAATTCTTGGAAAATGTGTGAGAGAGAGATGCAATAAAAAATGTAATAATATGCAAATAAGATTGAATTTTAAACAACATCAAGTTGTAACTATTTTTTTGTTTTGTTATATTAATAATTACATAATGACAGTCACTTTTCGTGGTGGTGAGATTGAGGGTTCATAGTTCAATTGTCTTTTTACCCCATAGAACCCCAGATATATCCCAAAGAACTCAATAAAATAAAAGTTATTCGGTTTAGATTTATAGAGGTGTTGTTCACAAAGTTGGAGGGTGTGTTCACCCCATCCTCCTTATTTTGTTTACAGGGGCGGATCCAGAAATGGCAGTTAGGGGGCGCAACTTAATATGAGACAGAGGGTCTAGGGGCCGCCTTGAAGCCCCCAGTTTTAAATTGTTGTTGTCGTGCGAATAACTGTTGCAATTAGCACGACCATTGTGCGGATAATCTGGTTTATGGGCACGACCATCGTGCGGATAGCCTCGGCCAAATACCGACGTTGAATATGACGTCACAATGCACTGTTTACATCAATTGCGTTATATTTCCCGCTTTCAATATATAGGCGGATCAAATGTCCAAAATTAAGATGCTTTGATAAAGCTCTGTCCTCGTGCTAACTTTGGGTTGTTTTTTGTCCTGTTTTGGATATAGATACTAATGTCAATACTTTTTGCTTCGCCCTCAAACACGGTCACGCCGCAAGACATAATACTTGTAAAAGTTCGTTTAAAGAAGTTTTTTTTTTATTTACAACTTAATTCTGAACACAATTAAATAGTTTCTAGCGTTTAGCATACCACATTTTGTTTTAAACATGCTACATTAATTAAGCAATCTATATGTAAAATCCAGGGACCTATATTATAGGTCCCTGGTAAAATCACAGGCACCTGAATTGCTCAATAAAGCCAAAGGTCGAAAAATCCTACCCCTTCTATATATAAACACAAAAGGTGTGCAACGCCATTTTGACACCTTGTGAATTTATATATAGAGGGGGTAGGAATTTTCGATCTTTAGCTTTATTGAGCGACTTAATTATTGACAGAAATTCAGGTGCCTGTGGTAAAATCAAAACTTGGCACGACTACGCTGATGCATACATTCACTAACATTACACTTGTCTTCTCTGCTGGAAGTTTCTAATTAAATAGTTTGATTCATAAGACATTTTACCTTAGACTTTGACATTTCTATGACATGTGTAACTCGAATTTTCTTTGATGGCTACCGGAAGCATATTTTGCGAAACAAATTATAAAACCAATACAAATTTCCGGATTACTAAATATTGTACCGTAATGTGATAAATGGATAAACTTCTACCATCATTTTTAATAACTAATTCATTGGGACTACCATTAAGAATTATTCTAATCAAACTATCCAAGGTGACAATAAAGTTCTGTTGAATGCACTGACTTTCTTTAACCTGTAAACCTGTTCAGTGTGGATTCTTAAATTGTACATTACCACCCACTCACCCACCCCTTAGAATAAATTTATATTATACAGAACCAAAATTTAATCCAAAACTTGTTATTTCCCCACCGATCATCCTCATAAGTCGTTCTGAATAGTCAGTTTCTACCTTCTGTAAGCTTTTGAAATGACCGCTTTTTGAGATACTAATATATGTCCACACTTCAGGTCATAGGCACTTGTTTCTGTACATAATTAGTATACAGAGGTCGTAAGTTATTTACAGAAACATAGTGCTTGTGCTTCGGGTGCCTATGAACATGATAACCTGCATGCCGTTTTCTTTGAACAACCATGAATAATATACATGATTGTACAACGCCACACATTACTTGTTCAAAGGATTCAGTACCGACATGCTGTAAATGTCCCCCCACCCCGCCCCCTAGGTTTTTCCTAGACCTCCCCCTTTTTAAAACAAAATGAATTTGGAGGGGGGGGGGGTGTGTGAATTAAAAAAAAATTGATATTGATTGAATTCTGCTGAAATACAGGCAACTGAATATCCAATATCTGTCTATTTGTAATATAGATCTGTACTTCGGTCAGATTGTTAAATCTCTATATATACTAGTTAGTAAATCACAGACGGGGAACATACTATAAGCCGAATTGTTACTTCAAGTGGAAACAACTATTTTGCACTAGCGTATATTGATTATTATTTTTTTTTAGATGCATGTACATTGAAACACAGGTGCTTGGGTTCAGGGACCCCCCCCCCCCCCCCCCTGGAATAACCTTATAACATATGTATGATTTAATTTAATTATTTTCGTTAATATCTCTAATGCATGTCAACAGTGTCTTGTATACCCCAAAAATCTAAAATACGTGAGGGTATTTTTCAAAAGGGTATATTTTGAGTTATTTTGGACTTGACATGCATTCCCTAGAGACGAGTGTAGCCACAGTAAAAAAAAAAAGAAAAAAAAGAGAGGAACGGATCGAGGAGCTGGTTTTAATCAGATTGATTTTCAATATATATTAAATAATCAAATCAACTCATGTAGCTTATACGGGGGCAAGAGGGTGGAGTGGTCAGAACCCAAGCACATGTGCATTGAAATTAATTTATCAAACCTTTACTCAACAGAAAATGACTATACTGATCGCTTTTTTTTAAAGTTAGATTTACTGGGGTTTTACAAATAGATATGTGAACTAAACTGTTTGGGGAGACGGAAATTCGGTTGAACGAATAATTGTGTTTAATTTGATTTATCATTTCTACTTCAATGATATAGTTGCATATGTCATTTAATGTGAAAAAGTTCGCACAAAAATATGGAATTGCAATATAAATCTGATATCCCCTCTAACTGTGTCCAGAAGTGTCCCCTTGAGCTGTCCTTATCCGGGCGACCCGCGAACGTTTTGCGTTAAATAATTTCATTGTAGGCTTTTGTAAATACAAACATGACAACAGATTTTTAAAATTATTTACTTTCTCAAATTGCAAGTGTCATATATCACTTGTCTGCACCAGTGTTGGTAAAAACAGTTAAAGGTCCAAATCAGATGCTGCGGGATCTAAGCCTTTATCGATTCGTTACAACGTACATGTACATTACAAATCTTGAAAGGAAGCATATATATATATATTTTTTTTATATATATAGACATCTATATAAAAATCTACATAAATTCATACACGAAACTTGTAAACCAGTTTCTATTAATTTTTATCCCCTATAAACTAAGAATTTTTTAACTCTAGTAGTCGAACACCTTATTATCAATATCAAGTTATTATTTAGAAGCTATAAAAAAATTCAAGTTTATTACATTTGATTTCGTGTAAAATTGTATGGAAAAGCATTATTTTGAATGAATTCGTAAAAATAGAGTGAAAATTTTAAAACGATTTGATATGTTTCTACATATTCCTATTCAGTTTCAATTTGTTGATACACAGTGCGAAATATCTTTAAAGTTGACTAATTTGTTGATACACAGTGCGAAATATCTTTAAAGTTGACTAATTTGTTGATACACAGTGTGAGATATCTTTAAAATTGACTAATTTTGTTGATACACAGTGCGAGATATCTTTAAAGTTGACTAATTTGTTGACACACAGTGCGAGATATCTTTAAAGTTGACTAATTTGTTGACACACAGTGCGAGATATCTTTATAGTTGACTATTTTGCGTTATTAGATCTTTGTTGGGTCCTTTATTCAGTGATTGTTGGATTTTTAAATTTTTTTTTTTTTTTATTTCGAACGAATAATTTGTGATACGAGTTGTCTCCCTCCCTTTGCCACGAATGAACATCCGGGAAATTTTATGAAAAGCAGACAGACTTGCAGATTGAGCAGAACATTCCGAGGACTCATCTAAAGATAATCTCACAAAGAAAGAGGTACCTTGATATCTGCTATTGTGTTTTACGACAAATGGTGCGTGATTATACGATGTCTGTTATCTTTTATGTTGTATTTGCATTATTCTGAAGTTATAAGCTCATCTAGCATCTGACAGATGCTCAACATGTATCGATTTTCTTGTGTTTGGATAATGAGAATAGAAAAACACAGATGCACTGTACATAAAATGGCTATATAAGAGTAAATGTGTAATAGTTTTATATCAGGTCTTTGAATCTTGTATTCAGCAAATGTCACCGGGCAGAAAGGTAACAATAAAATCTTGGTGAGATGCGGCTTAACTGATATTTTGATGGACGTTGTAGGCGCCTGTCAAAGTATCACCGCCAAACCAAATCTCGCTGAGATTACATAGTGCTATTGGATTTCATCATGACATGCAATGACCCATCACTAATCTTGTTATTATTAGTTAGTCAAAAATAAAGGCATTCAAACTCACCCACTCCATGCTCCTGAGGCTACCATGTTCTGAAACTTAAAGAACTTTTTGTCTAAATGTCTGGCAAGAAATCAGTGCTGCTTCATCTTTCTTGTTCTTTTAATTTCCCACATTGCAGAACAGATTAAAATGTGACCGCCGAACTGTTTTCCCTAATCACTAAGTAATAACCAGAACTGCAGTTTTTCAAGAGTTAATTTTAAAGTTTTTGATGGCAAAATATTGATGTATTCATTCTCCACTTTCCATTCTTAACGGTTTTCTTTGGTATGATGTGCACTGTAACGTCATAATTCTTTTAAAAAGTGTAAGGATTTAATTTTTGAAGTGATCGTCCAACACTCAAGCAATCACAGTAGTCTAGCTGTAAAGGACCTCACATCGCAACCCAAGATCCTGGGTTCAATTTTTGTTCCTGACACCTTGTCAAACAAATCTTATAAGTTTTAACATAGGTTCGCCACGTGCCTGGCATAAGAAGTTAAAGTCAAGGTTCTGTGTATGGAACCCACAGGTTTTCTCTCCGTGAATGAAGTGAACTGTGAGTTCCGATGATGTGTCATAGTTGGCATTGGCACAATAAAGAACACCAATAGTAATGTTAAGGACTTAGGTTACCCAAATTCTGTTAAGTTAGTAAAAATGACACTTCATACATGTATATCTTATGTTATTTGCTAATATATGCATGTTAATTTGTTAGATGAAGTTTGGAATACTTTTGAAATACCCCATCTGGGATCTCCTTCTTTAGTGTCACATGATCATATCAGTCATGTGACTTGGTATTTATACATTCCAAAAATCTTGTAATAAATTGCTATGAACTGCATAAGTTCAAGAAATTGAGAGCTATTGAACATCAGATTTAGTATTTGAAAAGTTCTGAGGGGATAAACCATTCCTTCAAAATTCATAGATATGCATTTTATATCTGATGGTTTCTCACAAAATATCAGTGAACAGTCTTCAACCTGCTCAGATGCAAAGATATTGTTTACATGTAATTTGCTCTCTTGTTCTAACTGCCTATTACACAGTAGTCAGAAGCTTCAGAATGTATCAAATATTTTATTATTAGGAAGTTAAAAAAACTGGATACATGTTTACCATCATCGTCAGAAACCCACGGTTGATTACGCTTCATTCCTTTGACCTCTCTCCATCACCTGTAGGTCCATTCATTCCAACTCACTCGTTCTCATGAATAAATATTTGATGATATTGTCCAATCAAAGTAATCGTTATAGTAACGGAACTCTTCTGTTTTTAACTTAACTTTGCTATCACAACAATTGTGTACCGAAATTGGGCTGAAAGCGTCTTGTTGATTAGAAAATTTGCTCAGGGTGTACTATGAGTGCCCAATCAAATTGCATCATTAATTATTCATGAGAACGAGCGAGTAGGAATGAATGGATGACGGGTGGAGAGAGGAACGAACCATTATTAACCATGGGTTTCCGACGATGGTGTACAATATAAGTAAATAAACTGAATTAACACTTGACAAGCAGACATGAACATAAACAACTCTAAATATCATAGAGGTAGTGAATAATACTAAAATATTACAGCTCTTCCTTCGATACAGCTAAATTCTTATATGTTGTGGTGTAATATTTTATCATGACTGAGGTGCTTTTCTATAAAGCATCATTAATTTTATCGGGGAGCCTTCTGCACTCTGCGAATGCTGTCTTTTAGACCATTTCCCGAACAGTCTCTTATGCACTCCGTGAACTGACAACGTGGGGTTGATCAATCAAAATGTATTTTAGAATGAAGACATGTGCTTGAATTAGTTTTAGTCTTCAGAATTGATATTCTCAGATCACAATTTTAGAAATAATTATAGAATGCAGTACTTGTTACAGAAAACCCACAAAAATAATAAAAACCTTATGAAATATATGTAGATGTGTAAATCAAATAGATTTAGTCATGCACACAGAAAATTAGTTAAGGGCATTTGAGAACGATTTGAACACTGTATCAAATTAATCTGGATTAAAAAGAGTTTCAGAGCTGGCAGAGTGATTCAGAATTTAGCTATGTGAGATCATATTTCCAAGGATTTGTTAACAATTAAAAGTATTTTCCATTCGATAGGTGTACCAAAGTGTACAGTTCATTACAGGTAAATTTTTCCAGAGCTAAGTGAAAGGGAGTGAAAAAATGATAGAACAAAATTTTAAAACACTTGGATCAAATATCTACTCTGCGTGTATTCAAACACCAAGCAAACAATAGATGTAAAGTACCTCTGTTGTTGCTAAAATTGAAGGAATTTAAACCTATCATATTTAATTAATATTAAAGTCAAAATCATAATTGTTTAAAAAAATTAGATAAGGATTTCAAATTTTATTGCTTGTTTTTTGTTTTTTTTTTATTTATTTATTTTTTTTTTATTGGTCTACTGTCCAGGATCTTAAGCAAGTGATTAATGTAAAAATAGAATTTAATGTAGGTTGGCCTAACAGAATTTTGGTCTTTGTACTAGATGATTGAAATAAAAAACAAATTTTTAGATTATTCTGCCAGGCAATGGTCATTGAAAATGTGGTCTGGAACCTGGTCAAAAACTATTCTTGACATTTTCTAAGTCAATACCATGAATTTAGCTACCCGTGAAGTGCAGTACTGTACAATATTCACATTGTTCTCGGGGATCAGTGAATATATTGTGCCTCTCCGGTAGCTAAAGCATCACATTGACCTCAGAAATGACAATAATTGTAATATTATGCAATGTACACTTGTATCATGCAAGGATGTGGAATTTTCTGCAGGGTACTCTTGAGAAGATGTACTTTTATAGGATTGAATTATATAAAAAAAATAATCTCTTCAGACATGTTGCCAATGTTTGTGCCATTTTGTTTCACAAACACAGTTTCTGTGTTAGTCTGGCATAAAATCTTTACATTCTGAAGTCTTCTACAGAGCCATTAAGTCATAGTTGGCAATGGTCTTCAATAGTCCTGAGTTTTTAGCTCAACTGAGCTGAAAGCTCAAGTGAGCTTTTCTGATCGCCTGTTGTCTGTCCGTCTGTCTGTAAACTTTTTACATTTTCGACCTCTTCTTCAGAACCACTGGGCTAATTTCAACTAAACTTGTCCAAAAGCATCCTTGGGTGAAGGGCTTACAAGTTTGTTCAAATAAAGGGCCATGTCCCTTTCAAAGGGGAGATCATTACAAAAATGCAAAAATAGGGTGGGGTCATATGAAAATCTTCTTCTTAAGAACCACTGGGCCAGAAAAGTTGAAATTTACATGAAAGCTTCCTGACATAGTGCAGATTCAAGTTTGTTAAAATCATGACCTCCGGGGGTTGGATGGGGCCACAATAGGGTATCAAAGTTTTACATACAAATATATAGGAAATTTTTTTTAAAATCTTCTTCTCAAGAACCACTGAACCAGAAAAAGTGAGATTTACATGAAAGCTTCCTGACATAGTGCAGATTCAATTTTGTTAAAATCATGCTCGCTGGGGGTTGGATGGGGCCTAAATAGGGGATCAAAGTTTTACATACAAATATATAGGGAAAATCTTTAAAAATCTTCTTCTGAAAAATACTGGGTCAGGAAAGTGGAAATTTACATGAAAGCTTCCTAACACAGTGTCGATTCAAGTTTGTAAAAATCATGGCCCCCCAGGTCAGGATGGGGCCACAAGGGGGTATCAAAGTTTTACATACAAATATATAGGGAAAATCTTTAAAAATCTTCTTCTCAAAAACTACTTGGCCAAGAAAGTGGAAATTTACATGAAAGCTTCCTAACATAATGCAGATTCAAGTTTGTTAAAATCATGGCTCCTGAGGATAGGATGTGGCCACAATAGGGGATCAAAGTTTTACATACAAATATATAGGGAAAATCATTAAACATCTTCTGAAAAATCACTGGGGCAGGAAAGTTTACATTATGAAAGCTTCCGGACATACCGTATATACTCGCCTATAAGTCGGTCCGCCTATAAGTCGGTTGTATTTTTTAAGGTTATTTTGTAGGAATTTGTCATTGACCCGCTTATAAGTCGGTACAAATTTTTGTCAGAGTCAGTCGACAATTTCAAGTCAATGCTGTAGTGTTTTTACCTATGTTTCAAAAAATATTTTGAGAAATTAATAATTATGAGGTGCTCAATATCCAAGCCATACCTGTTTGGGGTTTAAACGCAACCCTTGATCTATTATGGGCAATGATCCCTTGTTTACCTAAGCTCCTAATTACCAGTACCCGACACCGTGTTTACTTAGTGGCACGCGCCTCGCGAAAACTGTTATAGTGGGATTCTGGTATAATTAATTGTATCAACAATTTTAAGAGTCAAGAATGATGATCTAAATTATCTGTTAACAATATTAATTTTTTTATGAAATATATTTCAGCCGGTATGCATACTGGTATGAATATTTCAATATTAAATCGGGTTCGTAATTCAATTTTACCGATAAACGATAGATTAGTTGAATATTGAAAGTATTAATTATAGCGGTATGTAAATAATTTTTAACTAGATAAAAATATGCAAATACTTGATTTATACATAATTTTTAAATACATAAACAATACAATATGTCTAGATAATCATTCATTTTGTGTGGTAGTTCATGATAATCGTCGGAGTTGTTTAAAAACACTACATTACGCCGCCCAGAAAAATACCAATCTTCTTAGAACGCACCTATAAGTCGGACATAGAGTTTTGGACCAAAAATTGACTCCCAAAAATCCGACTTATAGGCGAGTATATACGGTAGTCCAGATTCAATTTTGAAAAAATCATAGCCCATGAGAGTAGGTTGGGGCTACAATAGGAATCAAAGTTTTACATGCGAATATATAGGAAAAATCTTTAAATATGAGCCAAGGTGACTCAGGTGAGCGATGTGACCCATGGGCCTCTTGTTTTGAAGTGGGGTGGGGTGGGTTGGGGTGGGGGTATCCCAGTAGCCATGCTGAAACTTCAATTTTTTCCGGTGAATAAGCATGATGGAGATTGGTAAATGTTCTCTGTTAATTGGAGACCAAACATCCATTTTGGAATTCCTGTAAAAAAAAAAAAATCCCAGTACTATTAAAACTTGATCAGTCGTCATTTATAATCATTCCTAACATTTACAATCATTCCTAAACTGCTACACTTTTTTCATTACTTTTGCCTCTAACTTGTGTGCATCTTTCCAGGCAAGTGTAGATTTTATTCCAAATATGGCCCTCTGAATCCACATATTCCATGACTCTCTCTAAAGCAAGGGAAAGGATCAGTGACCAGTTGATTGATATTTCATCATTTACTAGGAAATAGTGGGAGGGAGTTGATAAGGCTATTAAAAACTGTGATATGTGTAACAATTAAAGGAAATCAATGGTTGGACACATGATCAGTACCCAGGTTTGTTTTGTTCAGTCATTCGTGAGACTTGTGTAAATTTTGTGAGAGTAATGTTTTCATAAGGATTAATAATCATTTAAAGTAGAGCTCTCACTACATCAAAAGTTTTTCATTTTATGACACTACGTCACAAGATGGCAATTCAAATGTTTTGTGAAATTACTTGCATCGATTGATTTGCTTGTATATATGCGAAGCTCAGCGGATAAGGTATCAGTTATCAACATGATTAACCTGGAGATCCCGATTTCAAATCCTCCAGTGTCTTGTGTTATATATTGAAATAAATTTTTGAAAATATATTTTTTGACATGTACTTATCACATATCATCATATCCTTCATGATTGAATCATTTCATACTGATTTGATAAACCTTTTCAAGGTGTAGTGAGCCACCTTAAATGGAAAAGGATGTTGTGACCTACAAACTAATATCTCCAGTGACCTTGACCACTTGTCTTGAATGTAAAAACTGATATCACTTCAGAACCAGGTCTGAACGAGACCTTGGATCTTGGGGAATGATGAGAGTGAGAGGATGATTGGACCTGCAAACTAGTATCACCACAAAACATCCTTGGGTAAAGGGGATTCTAGTTTGTTCCAATGAAGGGCTGTGCCCCCTTCAAAGGGGAGATAATCACAAAAATGCAAAAATAGAGTGGGGTCATTTAAAAATCTTCTCAAGAACCACTTGGCCAGAAGAGCTGAAATTCATATGAAAGCTTCCTGGCATAGTGCAGATTCAAATTTGTTAAAACTATGGCCCAAGGGGATATGATGGGGCTGCAATAGGGGATAAAAGATTTACATGCAAATATATAGGGGAAATCTTTAAAAATCTTCTTTTCAAGAACCACTGAGCCAGGAAAACACAAATTTACATGAAAGCTTCCTGACATTTTGCAGATTCTAGTTTGTTAAAATCATGGCCCCCGGGGATAGGATGGGGATCAAAGTTTTATATAGAAATATATAGCAAAAATCTTTTAAAATCTTCTCAAGAACCATGGGACCAGAAAAGTTTATATTTACATGAAAGCTTCCTGACATAGTGCAGATTCAAGTTTGTAAAAATCATGTCCCTTGGGGGTAGGATGGGGCCACAATAGGGGGTTAAAGTTTTACATAGAAATATATAGGGAAAATCTTCATAAGAACCATTGGGCCAAAGAAGTTTACATTTACATAAAAGCCTCCAGACATAGTGCAGATTCAAGTTTTATAATATCATGGTCCCGGGGGGTAGGGTGGGGCCACAATAGGGGATCATAGTTTTACATACAAATACATGGTGAAAATCTTTAATAAATCTTCTTCTCAAGAACCACTGGGTCAGAAAAGTTTACATTTACATGAAAACTTTCTGACATAGTACAGATTCAAGTTTGTAAAAACCATGCCCCCCCCCCCCCCCCCCCCCCCCCCCCCCCGCCATGGGGTAGGTTAGGGCCACAATGGGGATGAAAGCTTTACATGCGAATGTGTATGGAAAATCTTTAAATATGGGCCAAGGTGACTCAGGTGAGCAATGTGGCCCATGGGCCTCTTGTTTTAATATAGCACTGATCCCAGTTGGTGTATTAAAGAAACCTTGATATAGCTGCAATAAAGTAGCCCCCCCCACCCCCCCCCCCCAACCGCATTTCTTAAGATTCTGACAATAGAACATTTTCAAGTTACTGCCGGAATGCGTGTTTATTCTAGATTTTATATAACGTGATCACATGATTTCAAGATTTGGTTAGCCTTCGATACTTCTGGTAAAATAGCATCTGTTGGGAAGAAACGAAGGGATCAAAAGCAAGATACTACTGCTCAGGGTGAGGACTCATGGAAGATGGGAAAGTATGGTTAAACGAAAAATGTTACATTTTATCCCTTTCTGGCACATACAAAATATCCGAAAAGCGTGATTAAAGTTGATGAAACAAAAAGATTACGACCCTTCGAAACATCATAGACTTATGCTAGTTAAAGAAAACCGCTACCTGACTGTTTGCCTACAACAACTATAAACAGCCTTTGAAGTTGAAAAGTACGAGTTCTTTTGACAAGCAGGACGTCGAAGCCATCCATCTCACAGTAGCATGAACTGGTTTGTAATTTATATTTTACAAATTAATACAATGACTGTTCACTATTTATTCTCATACATGTATATATTACATTGGACATAGTGGAACACTACGAAAAACTCTGAATACGTTGAGTGTTGGTGGTGCTGGGAGGGGGGGGGGGGGTGTCTCAATTTTATATGCGAGGAAAAAGACTCATTAGATACTATATTTGGGTAGCAACCTAATGGAGTGTGATATAACTGCTTTCATTTAAAGATTTATTTAATCTATATGCTTCAGTAATGTTTTGTTTGGTATAAAAAAAATTCGAAATCAGAACCCCCCCCTTTTTTTCAAGTGAAGTAGAAACAAATGCGGTGCCGAGGTGCCGCCCCCATGGTTGCACATCAAAACACTGGTATTATGTTTAAAATTATTCAGTGCAGCCACAAAATTTATTTTCATTATTCTTTTTCCAGATATCGGAAACTTTGTTTTAGTGATGATAATGATTCCACTCATCGCAGTTGTATTGGTTTCTTGTCACCATGAAACATCAAGAAAACAGCTAAAATGGAGGTACAGACAGATATAAGAATGGAAGAAATGACAGAGCTCCTGGACTTGAAGTCGAAAACCTAGAACCCTGATGTTGTTTGTCCAGAGAGTCATATGAACATCCAGTGACGGGAGCTTGAAACAGCATACTGGAGTGCCATTAAATATTAGCACGTTCCATTATCGCAACAATAGATTCGAGATCGCTACAAACGATTACAGAATATTCATGAAATTGTGGGAGCCTTTTTTATAAAGTGTATTATACAGTAAAATATCTGTATCTCGAATATGGTTTATCTCGAATACCCCGCTTGAGTCGAAGTCGACCACCGGTCCCGACCGTTTTCCCTATATAAATGATTAAAAAAAACTTCTGATATTTCGAACACGGTAATCTCGAATACTCCGCTTATGTCAAAGTATTTTCAAGACCCCATACCCTAAATTCACCTGGTTTATCTCGAAGTGCTGTCAATTTTCCGCTCTGCTTACCATACCTGGCGTCGTTAAGTCACACATTCACATCCGCGGCTACATCAATTATAATTAATGACCGCTAATCCACGCTCGCCTTTTCCGAGTAGACCCAGGTCGCAATAAATGGCTCAACAGCTTGGGTGATTAGTGAATCCTTCCAACATTACAGCTAAAGTACACTGCCAATTTTGTTCCTTACATGATAGGTTCTTTCATTACAACGCAATAAATACATCCCAGTCGAGCCTGGACATCAGTAAACTTAAAGTAAGCATACAGGCACGATCATCCTAATTTTGAAACACATTGTGAATTCAATTGGATGTTTATATATATTAAAAAAACGAAATGTTTGTCTTTGAAATTCCACAATATTAATTTATCAACTTGTATTAAACTATAAGAAACGGCAACAGGGTTTTTGTTTATAATGTCAATCCCATACTATGCATCAAATATCCTCCTTCAAAAAAAAAATATTCAAGATCGATTTTGGATATCTTGAACCCCCGGATATCTCGGAAGTTTTTTCGAGGTCCCTCGGACTTCGAGATAGAGATGTTTTACTGTAATTTAATGATAGTTCTATTGAACCGTAATGTACTGGATGTGTTTTAATTTTCAAATGCAAACTAGTGCTACTGTAATTTCAAATAAAGTATATTATCTGTCTTCTAATTTGTTTTGAATATTTCTTAGATTAATTATATTTACCCTCTTGGAATACTTTAATATCAGATGCTTGGATATTATTACCAATCCATGATCAATTCATAACATAAAAATGACAGTGGTGATGTTCAAATGTTCATGATGATAATAAAACACAGCCACCAATCAGAGTACAAAAATGCTAGCTTTGAAATATCAAGATAATTTGCAAAATGATCAACAACAGTTACTACAAAAACGAAAGGAACTAAACAGCTGTTGGGGAAATGAGAAATTACGATATACAAAAGACAAAAACATGATAAATCAAATATATATTGATGATTGAATGACATGATACCACAATGGGAATGATATCTGACATGGTGTGATACTTTTACCATATATTTTTGCTTAGCAGTAATATAATCTATTTCTAATATATGACAAAATTGGCACCAAATTTGAAACAACACAAAAACTTGCGCAACACAGGTACAACCTCCAGACACAATTTGTCCTGACTGGTGCACCAGCACCCATACATTGTAAGGATTTGACATCTGCCGCATTACTGGAATGCAGTCTGATTTAATGGCAACTGTTTTGAGCATTTATGACATTTGTACATTTTTAATATGGTTTGAAGTGAATAATTTGAACCCATTTTCGTTCTTGTAAGACTGTACACAGAATCCTGTGTAAGTTATAAAATATCGCAAGTTTGCATGTCTGGCTGAGAAGTGAGACACTTGTTCCATGTGATGAAATGACTATAATTAATCCTGTTTTCTTCGTTGTTAAATCGGTGACGGATTTAGGATTTTTGACCGGGGGTGGGGGGGGGGGGTGAAAGTAAAGTATTAGCCAAAATACTCAGCCAATTTGGGTGAGAAATCTGAATTTTTACTTGCATTATTTTTGAATTTGTGACGAAGGGTGGGAGGACTGTTGGACACCCACACCCCACCCTCTAAATCCGCCACTGGCATCAAAAAGTATTAGCCAAAATACTCAGCCAATTTGGGTGAGAAATCTGAATTTTTACTTGCATTATTTTTGAATTTGTGACGAAGGGTGGGAGGACTGTTGGACACACACACCCCACCCTCTAAATCCGCCACTGGCATCAAAAGTTTAGTTCCTCTGGTACTTACTGGCCAATTGGTTCAGTATTACTGGACTGAATCACATTTTACCAGACCGAAATTCTATAGACAAATTAAACACTTTCTTTAATATAATTTTATTCATGACAATGTTCAAGAGGTATTACCTCTCTAACTTCATTTACATTGCAATCTCGCACAACTCTGAACTAACTAAATTAATTTTTCTACAAAAGAAACAAGATACCCCTTAATCCGAAAAAAAAGAAAAGAACTTAAGATCTGTCACTTTCCATAAAAAAAATTGATTAAAAAAGTTCTCTCCATCATTTTGGAACTTAGGGCTAACCAAATCTGAGGGCGCATGTAAAATTCGGGTAAAAATGGTATTCCGGCAGTAACTCAAAAATGTGCTATTTCCCCCACCCCTGAAATTATTGCAGAGCTCTATATTTAAATGATACCATTACTAGACATCTGTTCAATGATTGAAATTTATGCTTAGATAGTTGAAGGAATGAAAACTTCGAAATTATAATATTGACCATATTTAGTATAAAAACATGATAAATATTTGCTTGTTTGTCTTATTTAAATTGCTGTTAATATTGATCATGATTCCAACTTGAACAAGGTGACTAAATCTGACATGAATGTCTGACATAATTCATAATTTGTTTAATTGATTTTTTTTTTCGTCTTCAAGATTAAGAAAATGAAACACAAATCTGGCAATATATGTAATGTCTAATTTGCATACATCTCTATAAGTAAATGGTATAGACAGAAGCATAAATTTATATATAAAATTTTGTCTGAATTTGCGGAGAATGGATGATAAGAGATTGACTGTCAGAAAATTTAAAATTCAGTCAGGGAAATTTTTCCAAAATGTCCGTCCTGGTGTTGTGGTATGACTGATGGTTGGATTTCTAGTTAGTAAGAGGGAGTTTCCCTGCTACAGAAAGAAGCTAACTACTGAATGTCATTAAATGCTTGACTAGAATGGAGTATTGATCTGTCTGGTTGTGGTGTTCTGACAGAGTACAAGGGCTGACCCATGAGGCAGGAGGGGCTTGTTCAGGTAGGGTTAAACTTGGTCTCAATTTGAAATAATGATGGCAATTGTCTTAATGTCAATTTCCAATGCTTATTTCAGATTGTGGAGGTGTATTTTGGCCTCGTTTTGCTCTTGTTTCTAGATTCTGCTGCAAGTGCAGTCATGCTGAATCTCCAGCATATTTAATGGAATATTGAAAATGTGTTTCATCAACAGCGATCATGTTGTCAGTTAGTCAGTTTAGCATGAAATTGTCACGCTGATTTAAGTCTCAGTTGTTGATAGTGATAATTCAGTTTTAGATGCCATATAAAGATAAATTGATAATGAGGGAATTAGGTTAATGGTATAATATTTCATATATTAAGTGCATTACGTAATTATTAATGATAAAGTGAATAGATTCTCATTTGTTGTCCACAATGGATTTTCATGTATGAACAGAATGGGCATAGGATAAATCAATTAATATATACTTGTGTACTTTAATTTACAAAACAGTGTTTATTGAGTGTCTCGATTGGGAGACTGTCTCTTCTCAATGAATTCTGTTCCAGAAGGCAGAGTTTGGTCTGGGATATTCAATGCTTAAGGTCTCCTGTTCTTTAAATCTCATTGTAATTGGATGTGTATTGCCCAGTATTAGGGGACGCGTTTGATCAATCTCATTGGAATCTTGCAGGTCTGTTTCTTTTAAATGACCAGGAGCTCGGAATGCCGGGTTAACTAGCATGTTTATTGTTGGTGCCCTGACAAGTTTGTTAGTAGCTTAGTACAAATGAGATCACACACTAAGCTCATTCATGTCAACATGAACACAGACCTATTGAAAATTAATCCTTATTTATTACTGACAGTAAATATTGACTCCATGAATGATATTGGTCTGTGAGGCTTTGATGTGTTATTGTGTTATTAGTTTTATACTAGAACACAGCAGTGGTTTTGATTGCAACAATAAAGTCAATCAAAACTAGATGAATTAAATAACACAATATTATCATAATCAAACCTTTAAACGTACAAATACAGTAATACTTATTTTAGCTGCCACCTCTATATAAAAGATTGTTTTGATGTTACCATTGCTTTCATTCAGTAAAACACCAGTATGTTCAGATTTTTTAATTTACATGGAGAACAGTGAGCTCTAAAGATTAGGACGAGGAAAATTTTAGTTTACATATGCGTCCACTGAATTTATAGCGAAGAAAAACCTCCCATAATCCTATTAACAGTCCTTTTCGATCTCGCATAGTCACATCTTGTTGATCTGGGTGGCAAAACTGTAGATGACACCCCCCACCCCCCCCATTTGTCTTGGGTTAGTTTAGCATGTGATGCATGTACATATTAAAAAAAAAACCCATGCCACTTTACTTACAATGACAGAGAAATTGTACTTAATATGTATAGGAAAAGATGTAACTAAGCTTAACATCAAATTATTTTGATCAGCTTGATTAATTATGCTTTTGAAGGGGATTTTGATTCATCATTACTGATAGCTACCGAATAAAAAAACAGGGAGGGGGTGTAAAATGTTGGTAATTTGAATCTATTTTTATTTACAAGATGCAATATTTAATCAGTGGGACAAAGATTAGTATTCTATACCATGTGATATTGTTGTAATTTGCTATGTAAAGAATATGTCAACACTACATCGAGATTATTCACTTAAGGATATCACCATCTTGACATTGAATATGGGTTTATGAAGATCTTTAAAAACTTTTTTTTGTGATCCGTTGTTTTTTCCCCCTTCAATTCAGTATCTTTAGTTCATTGGTAGAGGCCATGTTAGGCATACATATTGAGGGAAGGTTTTTCAACTATTAAATTCTATCTAAATCATATTGATGCATCTTTGTCATGTCATACATAAACTATTCATATCAAACTTATTTTTAAGTCTCCCAAGCGGAGTTTGGAGACTTATTGTTTTTGCTCGGTTCTTATTATTCTTCTTCCGCTTCTTTCTCACGCCTAAAACTGTCAGACACCGTTCTCCGTACCCAGTGGATGAAAGTAATAGATACTCAAGGACATCATAGGCCAATGTATCTAGATGTGCAGTAATGTTTTTGTTTTCAGATTGAAGGGTTTAGGGGGATCAAATAGGGGTGGGGTTTAACAGAACTCTATGGGGAAAAAATTAATTCCAAAATTCAACAGATATAACTTGACAAATATGATAGATAGAGTCATGGGATCTTCAGAAATGAATAGAGAATGACAGGGCGTACAAATTAGTATCAAGGTCAAGTGACTCCAGTGACCTTGACCATGTACATGAAAATTGGTATAACTTTGAAACCAGGACTAATAGTGACATGAAATCTTCAGAAATGGCAAGAGGATGACAGGACCTACAAACTAATATCAAGGTCAGATAAAGACATGGGGTCTTCAGAAATGATGAAAAGGTGATGAGATCTACAAATTGGTATCGAGGTCAAGTGACCTTGACCTCTGATCTTGAACATACAAACTCGTATGATCTTAGAATTGGAATTGATAGAGACATGTGACCTTCAGAAATGATAACAAAGTAATTAAATCTACAAACTAGTGTCAAGGTCAAGTGACTCCAGTTACCTTGACCTATGACCTTAGAACATAAAATTGGTATTACTAAGAACCAGGGGGATGCATTTTACAAAAGGACTTACGACCAACTTTACATAATGGAATTTTCCAGTTTATTGTAAGATCATTCACTCTAAATGCAAAATATTTTTTAAAAATGTTAAAAATTAAGCCTCAGAAAAGTTTTACTTCATTCATTTAAAGTAATGAATGTGTAATACAATTTAAGACTTGCGACTTTGTCCTAATTTGTTTTGTAAAGATCTGGTAGAGATATGGGATCTTCAGAAATGATGAAAGAATGATGAGATCTACAAATTGGTTTGAAGGTCAATGACTCCAGTGACCTTGGCCTCTTACCTTAGATCATAAATTTGGTATTACTTTAAGAACTAGGTCTGATAAAGAGATGGAATCTTCAGAAATGCTAAAAGGATGATGGGATATACAAATTGGTATCAAGGTCAAGTGACCTTGACGTCTGACCTTAAACATAAGTATGGTATAACTGTAGAACTGGGACTGATAGAGACATGGAATCTTCAGAAATGATAAAAGGGTGTATAGTGACCTACAAACAAGTATCCCCATTGACCTTTGACGTTGATTATAAAAACTTGTATAACTTTAGAACCAGGTCTGATAGAGACATGGGGTCATCAAAAATGATAAGAGGATGTTGGGATCGACAAACTAGGATCAAGGTCAAGTGACACCAGTTTTACTGAAGGAAAAATGGGGACTTTTTGAAAAATTTCAAATCAAAGCCTTCGTCATCAAGATTTTTTAAATGAAATAGAAATTGGAATGGGTTTTGTCAAGGGAGAAAAATAGTAGTACGCAGAAAAAACCACTTTTATACAGCCAATACTTCATTTGGGAGACTTTATAATCGGTAGATTATAATCATATCTTGTTTAACAAATATGTTTTTGCCAGTTTTTATTATTGGGAAAAGTGCAAGTTAAATTGGGAAAGAATTGGTAATTTTTGGGAGGGGAAAGGGTCAATATTTGGACCTAAAATGGGTCCAACATTGTTGTGATATTTCCTTTTTTCAGAGGAACTCCTCTGATTGGTTGAATTTTTGAAAAAATGAAACACTCTGGGTTTGATCAAAAGTGACAGAAAATGATATATTTTCAGGTAGGGTGAGGTGTTTGCCTCCTTTTTTGACCAGTTTTCCTCTGATTTCTGAGGAATTCAATCACATCCCAGGTCTAAAAATATCACTGATTAAGCTTTCCTTCTGAGTATATATAATATATAAAGGGGACAATATCAAAACATTTTACATGAAAATTCAGAGAATTTGTTGTTGTAATGAGATCAGTAGTTTTGTGTTGACAGTCATATGGACTATGTTTATAATGAGATCTGAGGAGTAGTTCTTTGTGAACAGCCATATTGTCCGAGTTAAAATAATGTGATGTGACCAGTAAGTTCTTTGTTGACAGCGGTATTGACTGGGTTTACAATAATGCTACTGTGTGTTAATTTGTTAATCAGTAACACATCCAGATCCATCGAAAACCAAGATAGCTCCACTCCCAGAAGGAGACCAAGATTTACAAAGAGAGAGACTGAATAAGGGTTGTTATGGTAACTGATCAATATATTGAGTTAATTGCCGATATTACAACATTTAAGTTCTCTGCATGTATTTGATGTGTGGCTGCTTATTGATGTAACTGTTATTTTTTATCTGCAAAATTCAAGACAATGTGAGAAAGCCACAGAATCAATTGCGGTATTTTAAAACCATTCAGTCGACATTGATTTTGTTAGAATTTAGCGGCATGCAAATCTATACCCCTATCAGTTGTAGCCATGTGATCGCAGCATGTAGGCTCTCTGGGTTCCGTAATTAAACTGCAGCTCGCTGAACACAACAACTACGAATCTGTCGGAAGAATTATAGATTTCTGGGTAAGAGACCCACAGGATATGCCATTTGTAGAAAAAAGACTTTGATCGACTATATAATCACCATTATAATACAATCAAATCAATGGCTTTCTCCAACAAGGTGCACTGCTGAAAATAGTTCCAATAATTTCATGAGTTCAAAAAGATGGATGGAATACCATAAATCAAATGATTTGTCTGGTATAAGTGACATTTTCCCGTAAGAATGATCTCTCCATGATATGTCATGTTCCATTCATGGTTCTAAGCATTGTCAACATCCCACTCAAAGTATTGATGTGTATCAATTTAGATCTGATTGTTACACTACACACCCTTATAAAAGATAAAACTTCTGAAGGGAAGATCATACTATGATATTTGTTGTAGAAATAAGTGTACTCTATTTTTGGTAAATTTCAAATTGTTCAAAATGGAATTTTGGGTATGATTTTCTATAAATATAAAGTGTGACAAAGTTACAGTCATTTCCAGTGCTTTAATTGATGTGCAACATAATAATTTCCATGTTGAAAATATGGAATAAGATGCCCTCATGACACAAAAGTATTGATTTTTTTTAAATTGCTTAAAAAATTGTATGTATGCCTAAAAATCATGATAATGCTTGATCATAAACTATTTTCACATTGGAGCATTAAAATTTAAATTGTAACATATTTTAATTTGATTGTTTCCTCATTGGATCGACATCAGGTGCCCACACATTTTGAAGTCAAGATCTTAGAAAAATACTGATTTTTGACTTATTGAAAGAATATTTGTACCTCCATGCTAAAATTAGAATTTGTTGCAAAATTCATACGTAAATTTCTATAAAAACCTGGACCTTGATGGCATTAAATTTCTGTCGTCTGTGTGCATCTGAGAAAGCTTTCCTTGTTTACACGGAGTAGAGTAACAAAGATCGTCATAGAAGTTTTCAAAACACAGCGTCAGTGGTCCATTGTACCATCTCGTGAGAGAGAGAGAAAGTCGTCATGTGTGTGGGTCAGTGCCCCTTCGTTTTCCTGACCCTGGGTTATCCTAGTACGTCAGTATACAGAACATCACAGCTGATTGGTTATTAGTGAAAGAAGCCAATCAATAGTATTTATATTGATGGCAGCGGAGTCTGACATCAGAGTTTGATCACATACCCAGTATTACGTGGGACTATCTATCTCGGTAGCAGGTGTTTTCTTGGCTATTTCTAGCCCTGAGGGTAGCCTTCACCCTCACATTTACAGCTGACCACTTCTCTTTGTGGTGATATAGCGTGGCTGGGATTATCAGATCTCGTGTGTGTGTTTGGCTATAGACCAAGACTAAATTGTGATATTTTTGATTCACTTGAGGAATTAAGGTATAATTTCTAGATCTGTCAGGATTCACTAGGTTCTGTTTTACACTGAATATTGATCGTCTTGATCTTTATGGTATAATATTAAGTGCATAAAAGTAGATATTGATTTCTAATGTGTTGTATTTATAAGATTTTGTGTACATGGCATATCTGGTGATGATGGGGTGGTAGTCCTGAATCATCCCACCTATCTCTCTCTCTGTATACAGCTGGGTTCACACTTGTTAACACCCTCTGAAATCAATCATGGAATTCCATTTTATATTGGTAATACATGATAATAGATTCAAATCTCCTACACTAGTGTTTGGTGACCCGGCATGCATGAATTAATTAAATTTCTCTTTGGTCAATATTAACATGTACAATGAAGTTTCTTTAAAGTGAAATTTTCACATACACCACTGAATCACTCATTTTCTTGAGTTGAAATTTTTGTGCTTTGAGAGAAAAAAGGATATTCATGGAGACCTGATTTCATGCCCCCCTCCCCCCCCCCTCCCCCCTAAAACTTTGATATTTCATTTTGAGTGGTTGAATAGGTTTGTCATGGTCTCTGTATGATATTAAGGTAGTGATTTAAACATGTATTAAAAAATTTATGTGAAATATTTACAGATGGCATCGGCAAATGATTCAAAATGGCAGAAGGATGCTGCAGACCAGAATTTTGATTACATGTTTAAGCTGCTGATCATCGGGAATAGCAGTGTGGGAAAGACTTCCTTCCTTTTCCGCTACGCCGATGATTCCTTCACCTCCGCCTTTGTCAGTACTGTCGGAATCGACTTCAAAGTGAAAACGGTGTTCAGACAGGATAAACGGGTCAAACTGCAGATATGGGTAGGTGTCATCGGTTTTAGAATATTTTAACTGTGTCCACCCCCTCATCCCCCGTTATAATATGTCTTATGTACTCGCAAAAGGAAGAGGTGTTGCAGTATCTGTTTAGCATGGATTATTAAATTGCTACAAAGAATACACTCAAAATTTAGGTCACAATAATTGAAATGAAGCGCTTTGAATGGAAATGGATTCTCAACAGTTTGAAGATTCTTATTCAAATGTTACAACACAGTAAAACAGACAAAAATAGGGATATATAAATATTATTAGTTATTATTTTGATCCAATTATTCATTTTGATCATGATTGTACCTGGAAAACAAATTGATTTCATATATAACCAAGTAAACTCGTAATCCAGGTCCAGTTATGCCATATTTTTATTTCAAAATTAGGTTTGCTACATTGCAAACACTTCAATGCAAATTTAAATGAATTCTATCATTAAACTGGGTCGAAACCCTGGGCTACATTCTAAAGAATTTTTGGGAAATGGTTCATTTTCTGACATCATAGATATGATCGTGCACAGATAATGTGAATTGCATTGACATACTTTTGACTTACATCGATTCACATATATATTACAATTATTTCAATTATTTTGAAATTCTAAAGTCTTGAGTGATGTACGTAATTGAGTTATGAACTTATTGGATATTATGTGTTCCATTTACAACGAATCAAATTTGTTTGTCCCAAATTTACTGTAAGTATATTTTACTGTATTTGGTACATATACACTGTTAGTAGGCCTCTGAACTTTTGGAGTGGATTCTCCAGTTTCCTCCCAATGCTAATGACCCCCACAGGCCAATATCCCAGCTATCGATCGGGAGACATGAATGTGATTGTTAATCGTTAAAAGTTTTATTACCAAGTTTTATTTCCACCAGATCGTCAATGTTGGTCAACTCACCACAATGAATGATATATTTTACAATAGCGAAATTATAATAATGCAATATCAATGTCAGATTTATAGATTTGCAGGAGATAAATGAGAAAATCTTGACTGTATATTAATTTGTAATTCTCTCTGATTCTGGTATCTTGTAACATCAGTTCAACATACCTTCACTTGTCAGAGTTTTAAACCAGAATGAATAATTTACTCACAAGTAATGGCTTTATGGAATTTATTAGCAGCAATATCAAATTCCTTAAAAGTAATAATTTATTGATAAACCCATCTTTGATTGTTTGAAAGTAAACTTAGATTAGGATAAGTGGAGAATGAAGAGGAAGGCTTTGTTTGCCTCTCTCAGGTACTAGATCGACAGCCCACAGATTGATCAATCTGTAATCTATTATTTAACAAATCAGCACCAGAGTGTCAGGTCGGTGAAATCAAACTGTTTTATCTTGTTCATCTCGCTCAACTTCATCAGGAGATTCCGTACAGTATCACCATGGTTACAGATGATGGAGATATGTCATTATGTGAATGTATTCCATGTGATAATTAAATTCTTGTTTTTTCTAGGTCTTGTATGTCAATTACAGATCCTGTTTAAGATACAGTTATAAAGTTAATTAAACCCTTTTAAAGTTCAAAGCAAAATTTTGGTATTTCACTCAGACCTGAAATTGATAGACTGAAATTTAATTTGTCTTCTTCAAAACATCGTCAGAGCTTTTGTTAACCAATGAAACTTTCTTATAATTATAAAGAAGTTGTAGTGTATTACATCAATAATCAAGTCTTGCAACTATTTACTGTGGTTTTATTCACTTTTTGTCAAACACCAAGTTTTATTATTATTTTTTTTTTTTGGTTTTGCCACTATGAAATTAGTGTCCAATGAATTCAGTTGTTTCCTCATAAAAAAAGAGCATTATAAGAGCAGTTTTCTTTGAAATTACTTGTCAGTGAAAACCCACAAAATTTAATGAAAACCTGGTATCTGAAAGTTGAGTGAAGCAATTAGTCTGATTACTGTCTTAATTATCATCTAATTATTGTCTAAGTGAATGCAATGCTTTGATGTACCTTATAGTTTGACCTTCACTTCACTCTGGGATAAAACTTGTCACCATTTATGTTGTATTACAGGATACTGCTGGCCAGGAGCGGTATAGAACTATCACAACAGCTTACTATAGAGGTGCTATGGGATTTATTTTAATGTATGATGTCACAAATGAAGAGTCCTTCAACGCTGTTATGGACTGGTCAGTATAATTGTCTAAATTGAGTCGAAATTAAATATATGTCACGGACTGGTCAGTATGATTGTCTGAATTGATTTAGAATTAAATGTAGTCACGGACTGGTCAGTATAATGGGTATATTCTGTGTTTGTCCATTTTTTGTGGAATTTGCGGACAGGAAAAATCTGCAAAAGTTACAATTGGAAAATATGTATGTAAGACTCTAAAGTGCGATGGTTGCTCCAAAGTGTGATGGTCACGCCAAAGTATAATGGTATGTGCCAAAGTGCGATGGTTTGTTTGCATTACGAACGCCAAAGTGCGATGGTCATGCCAAATTGTGATGGTCCCTCTCTTATAGGCATGCTACGCTAACGTGCGATGGTCTGGCATGCCAAAGTGTGAGAGTCTGTCATTTGCAGGTGCATAATGCCAAAGTGCGATGATCTTACATGCCAAAATGTCCATTCCGTTTTGCAAACCAACAGACTTCGTGTCACTCCATCGCACTTTGGCGCGTAAATGTGTACCATCGGACTTTTGCATATAACACCATTGCACTTTGGCACATTCGTCTCACACCATCGCATTTTGGTGTGTCACACCATTGCGCTTTAGCGCATGAGTGTGGACACACTTTAGCCTGTCACACCATCGGGATTTGGCATAGACCATTGCTCTTTGGCGTGGCCATCGCACTTTGGCCTGTCACACCATCGGGATTTGGCGCAGACCATCGCACTTTGGCGTGTCACACCATCAGGGTTTGGAGCAGACCGTCCCTCTTTGGCGTGGCCATCACACTTTGGAGTCCTACATAAATGCACATATGTACATAAAGGTATAATGCAACTGCAGAAATTTGAAACACAGAATGTCATTGCTACCATTAACAGTTGAAACTGCAAAAATTTCCAACTGCAGAAAATATCTGTTATACTGGTCATTGTGATTGTCTAAATTGAGTCAGAATTAAATATAAGCACGGACTGATGTTTTCTGAGTCAGAATTAGATGTAGGCATGGACTGATTTTTTCTGAGTCAGAATTAAATGTAGGCATGGACTGATGTTTTCTGAGTCAGAATTAAATGTAGTAATGGATTGGTTTAAACTGAGTCAGAATTGAATGTAAATGTCATAAACTGGTCAGTATTGGTCACCAAAATCAGAGAGGATGAAATGAAGCCACATGGCATATGAACAATGAAAAGTGTTAATACAAATTGTATGAAGTGCTTTATATCTTTACTTAACAGGCATTAAAGCAACCTAGCATCTTGAATATTATTAATAAACTTTACTCACAGACTTTGGAGAATGGATCTCAATTTTGTGTGGAAATAAATGCAAGAAGAGTTGTGTGCAGTGAGTTCAATTTGTTGTCAGTACACATCTGACATATCTCTTGCACACATACTTTTCTTTAATTGTGCATTTATTTCCTAGAAAATTGTGCGACATGACTGTTTTCATATTGGAGTAGAATTTTAGCTTTTACTTGTCATATATATGTATGTAAACATTGATTTTATTATATAGCATGTAGTAATTTACTTGTGTGTACTAGGTTTACTAATAGTGAATAGAAAACCACGGTATATTGCATTTCATGTATGAAATATTATAATCAATAGAATATTCTAATTATATCATTGGTGTAATCAGTAGTAAACCTGTCGTTAGGTAATTAGGTCACTAACAGCTGGTGTGAACTGCCCATTGTCCTAGACACCTGTTACCTTTAATCACCTGGACTAATTCACCTGAAACTAACAATGATTACAGTTGTCAAATATCTCCTATCTCACAGCTCTCCAAGAATTCAATATCAATGTTCATATTTCTGAGAATTCTTTTAAATTTCTACAATGAAATTATTGGAAACCTATAAACATTGCATGCACTATTAACATCAATATTATTCAGCACATAAATATTTGTTACACTGTTCTTAAGTTTTTGTTGCTTGTTGTTTTTTTTCTTTTTTACATAACGACTAACAAGTTCACTCTTTTGTTTATAGACTGGTATGTACTGTTGTATTATTTTGTGCACACTCACAATTTTACACACTTAGGTGCACTCAGATCAAGACACATGCTTGGAGCAACTGTTGTGTTTGTATGGTGGGTAACAAATGTGATATGGAGGCGTCTCGCGAGGTCTCTACTCGACAGGGTCAAGAACTGGCCTCGGAATTAGGTAACACTGTAACCCTACCACAAACACACACACACACACTATATGTCCTAACTCCTACTCCTACACCTCTTGTATACAGAACATCAGTGCTTGGTGGCAGGCTTACTTTAATTCCTTTTCTTTTCATGAATATCAGAAAAACTCGAGGACTAAATGCTTTTTTATGAACTATATAAAGATATTGAGGCTCTGTGAATCGTTTCTGGAGTTTTTCTGATGTAGGGACTCGGAGACAGCTGTAGACATAAGAACTATACAGACTCTACTGTTTGTGTAGAGACCTACATGTGTACAGCTGTGTCTGGTGTCTACTGTGGCTATTCTCATATCATTCAGTAGACATTACTTTACAGGGATATGTAATCGAGAAGCAAACATGGTATTCCATATAAGGAATTTAAACATGTATTTGGACAGTAACAAAACTGTTACAAAAAAATCAATTTGTTTTCTGGATGAATTGTTTGTTACTTGATCAATGTCCCTTTGAAGCTATCAGTAGTCAGTAAGCATGGATGAATGGAGGGGTCTCTTTACAAACTCTATGTGGGAGGAGGTGAATGGAGTTGGGGGTCACCTGTAATTAGGCTGGGTCAGTAGATGATGGGTGGGGGTAGCTCAGGTGATGTGACTGAAGCTTTTACTTTTACAGGTGTACACAGATAAAGACTTACTCATGGGACAATGCCCAGGTCGTGTTGGTTGGCAATAAGTGTGACCTTGAGGACGAAAGGGTCGTTTCCACGGAAAGGGGGAAGCAGTTAGCCGATCAGATAGGTACAGGATCAGTGTTGTCCTAGATAGTCAGCAGATCAGGATTAATTTTTTCCTAGTGAGACAAAGGATATGATAAGCATAGGATTGATATTTTCATTTTCATAGTTAGTTGGTTGATCAGATAGATGTTCTAGTTCATCAACTGATAGGCATGGGTTAGTATTGTACTTCATTAGCTGATCAGATAGGTACAGGGTAGTTAGTCAGTTGATCAGATAGGTACAGGATCTAGTTAGTCAGTTGATCAGATCGGTATAGAATCTAGTTAGTCAGCTGATCAGATAGATATAGGATCTAGTTAGTCAACTGATCAGATAGGTATAGAATCTAGTTAGTCAGCGGATCAGATAGGTATAGAATCTAGTTAGTCAGCTGATCAGATAGGTATAGAATCTAGTTAGTCAGCTAGTTAGTCAGCTGATCAGATAGGTATAGGATCTAGTTAGTCAGCTGATCAGATAGATATAGAATCTAGTTAGTCAGCGGATCAGATCGGTATAGGGTCTAGTTAGTCAGCTGATCAGATAGGTATAGAATCTAGTTAGTCAGCTGATCAGATCGGTATAGGGTCTAGTTAGTCAGCTGATCAGATAGGTACAGGATCTAGTTAGTCAGCTGATCAGATAGGTATAGGATCTAGTTAGTCAGTTGATCAGATAGGTACAGGGTAGTTAGTCAGCTGATCAGATCGGTATAGGATCTAGTTAGTCAGCTGATCAGATAGGTACAAGATCTAGTTAGTCAGCTGATCAGATAGGTATAGGATCTAGTTAATCAGCTGATCAGATAGGTACAGGGTCAGTGTTCTGTCATGAAGAGATTCTAAGGTTCTAAAGGGATTAAAGTAGTTTGTCCATCAGGTAAAATGAAAGTTTGACTAAGACTGTTAAACTAAGAATGTTTTGGTACGGTGATATTGATCTTGTGAGTCCTGAGATGACTATACAATGCAGTTACAAATGACACAAACATATGTCTACATCAACATGAATTCGTGCATACTGATACAGTCCCTCATGAAATGAGAGTATTGATTCTGGGCCTTCCTTAGCTCAGCAAAAATCAATATTGTAAAAACCCACCATAATGGAGAAAGATCAGAATACGTAAGGGAATGTCGCTATTGCGTAAAGCTATTTTATGTTCCTTTTTATATCGGGAAATAAGCATAGATTGATATTGGCCATCAGGGTGTGATATTACAGTTTTTAGATTGGAATGTTCTCTTTAAGTTGCGGAACTGATTAGTCTGGCACACCATGAGAGACTCTGGAGAAGTCAACAAGAGAAACCAACAACTCCTAAAATATCAGTCTTCACTTTTAATCAATTCAAAAATTTCAGATTTATGTGGCACATCATGTTATATCCATTTCCTCTGTTATGATTGTAACTGGTTAGATGATGAGATGGTATATAGGGAGATAATGTATAGTTAAATGGTCAGAGAATGGGATAGTAACTGGTTAAAGAATGGGATAGTAAATGGTCAAAGATTGGGATGGTAAGTGGTCAAAGATTGGGATGGTAAGTGGGCAATGATTTGAATTTAAATGGTCAAAGAATGGGGTAGTAACTTGTCAGAGAAGGGGAGGTAACTGTTAAGATAATGGGATGGTAACTGTTAAGATAATGAGATGGTAACTGTTAAGATATTGAGATGGTAACTGTTAAGATAATGGGATGGTAACTGGTCAAATGATGTCTTGGCAAACACAAGGTAATGAGAAATCTCCCAAGTGGTTCTGTTTTAGATATTTTCAGCAATATTTTTAAAGAATCATATTTCTTTAGGCCCAAGTGTTTTCAGCAACCTTTTCTTATGTAAATAGTGGAATAAAATACTGCAACAGTGATATTATAAGACGTACATCACTCCAATAATTTCTCTGATGTCCAGAAAATACTACTGTAGATTTATTCAGACTGATAAAGCTTCATGGATCAATAGAACTTCTATCTTTGCTTTTATACACGCTCTTAAGGGCATACACGCACCGTCACATTAGGGAAATATTTATTTTCTACTTCACCAATCCCCTTTTCAGAGGAAATAGAAATACCATTAAGCAAAAATAAACAAACATCACAAAGATGGAAATTTAAATTTCAGAAATTAGTTTGATCTATATTTATTATTTCTGTATAAATGTCTACTGAATAAGTACTGTAAAAGATATTTTTAATTATCGGAATCTTATGAAATATATTTTATGTAGAGCTTTGATATTCTGTATTTACTATATACAGGGACATTTTTGGCCCAAATGCACTAAAGAATGATTTAATCCCTGTTTAGATTTGTCCAGGGCTAATTTTTTGCAACTTTAAAGTAATGTGTAAATTTAAATTTCAAAATTTGCCCATACAGAAATGGGAAGGGGGGATATCCCTGTATGTAGTATATCTAAATTTATCTTGTCCCTGATGAATCGCTCTTTTATAGAAAATGAATAAAATGTGCTTCATAATTCTTTCAGGTTTAGAATTTTTTGAAACTTCAGCGAAGGAGAATATAAATGTCAAGGCTGTATTTGAACGTTTGGTAGACATCATTTGCGATAAAATGTCAGAGAGCTTAGACCAGGATCCTTCCCTTGTAAACAGTCAGACCAAAGGAACTCGACTGACCGAGAATCCAAACCCCGAGAGCGGAAGTTGTCAGTGCTGAGTGACCACGCCTCCTTCTGCTCTCTCCCGGGCATTCTGGACTGTATTTAGTGACACCTTTCATAAATATTACGCTGAAACAAAATCATTCACTCTGTAACAAGTGTTGTATGAACGGCATAGTGCAATGGATGGAATGAGAAGGACATGCAATATATTGTAGTATTAAGGAGTTGTAGTTCATCGTAGGGTAGTCTCGTCTTGAACTGTTTATATCTCCTTACTGTATATTTAGAAAGCACATTATTAATCAAAGCATGTTATTAAATCAATGTTATTGCACATTTCTGACAATTTTAAGTTTTACACAGTGTGTATGACATTTTTTTTTTAAGTGTAGGGTTCAATCATGTTGATAATTCATCCTTCAAAGAGATTACCCTTTTTTACGCAATTTTTGTTTAATTTGACTAGTTTTGTATACCTATCAGTTGTAACGAGTTGAGGGTTTTCTCTGTGAAGATTTTGTGATGTGATATGTTGATGATGATATGCGAGTCTTTGAGACTATTCTCTATGAATGGTTAAACCTCCCAGAATCTCTTGCATCATTTTTTTCTGACAGCTGATAACAATATATTTTACTTAAGTTTTATTGTGTTTAAAATGTTCCAGATGATATTTATAATTATGATGACATTCCACATACAGGGTGTTTGAATAGTATTTGTTGGATATCCAGATATAAACTGACTGGTGATATTGACAGAATATTTCACACGGATTTGGGAAATTCTACCACATTCCTCTCCATTTCCTTCTTGGCTTTTTATGTTGGTGAGATGAGGAAAATTCTACCACATTCCTTCCCGTTTCCTCCATGCCCTGTTGTGTTGGTGAGACTTTGTACAGCATATAAAGGTGCTTCCAGAGAGATCCACTTCATCATTAATGTTTATTCAAAGAAATCCAATTAATACGAACTTCTGAAATCCTTTTATACACTTTAGTGATAGTCCTCGGATTGAAATCCATATATAATTCATACTCAATGTATATTCAGATGCTTTGCTCCAACCTCAAGAAATCCTATGTGTATTGAATCTTCGGTTGTGGTATATTAGATGTATATTCTGTTTGTATTGTTTATATTTTTGTTAGTTTTTTTTTCTACTTGTACACGTCAATGTTATACACACATTCCAGAGTTTAACTTAAATGTTATTGCACACACACAATTGGTTGTGAGGTTCTGTTTTTGTGTTCATTCTTTAAATAAATTAAAACTCATTGTTCTAAAAACCAAAAGATAATGTACGGTTCTTTTGCTCTAATTAAGGTGGCTGCTGAGAGGAAACTGAGTTTGGTAAATAAGTGTTCTTACCATGCGCAATCATAATTGTACATTTTTGCTGTGTTGTCGATGTAAAATTTCATGAATGCAGCTCAGTTTATCAGTGCATTGGTTCACTCCATTTGTCAGCGTTTTGAACATTAAACTTTGTTTCATAGATGAACAAACTATAGTGCTATTGTGTAAAAATACAAGTTAGTCATGTATTGATTAGTATAATTATCAAAAAACAAACCCCAATATTTTTCTCTCCAGAATTTTAGGTAAAATATTGAACATAAAAGCTTATTACAGTAAAACACAGTTATAGTGAACCTCCAGGACCAGCAAAAATCAGTTCAGTATATCCAAGCATCATTATATTCAATAAAAATTTTGTCATTTTTCTCTCGCACGAGGGAATAAATATCACTTCGCAATAAACATGAATTTGTCATAAAGCATGTTTGTTTGTTATACAGTGTAATGGTGTTTTACTGTAGTATGCTTTGTGGGATAATACTAAATACTGCATACTTTGACCACATTATCAGTGTTAAAGTGAACCAGTTTATAAATCTATTAACTCTGGTGTCTCATCGTCATAGAAAGGAATGAAACATGTTGTGACATATAATGAGAAGTCATTCCGCTCTGTAGAATCTCAGCACTGTAGTTCTATAGTCTGTATGTCTGTCTGTGTGTGTGATCAGACTAGATCTTGTTAATCATTAGTAAATTGACCAATAAACTGTTAACAGTCCAAGTTTGTTTATTGTTATTAAGAAAATTTGTTAACTGAGAATTTTTGCACATGGTCATCTGAACAGAGATTTGCAATATCTTGCCATTCTTTTCTACAAATGTTGCCAAGAGCAGATTCATGAAAAGAAATGTTTGTAGATTGTTTTTGTAGTATAGACTACTGCTGTATTTAAAAATTCATAGGGATCAAGTTTTGTATATACCAGTATGCCAAAATTCTAAAGTTTGTTGGGATATGATTTAAGGATATGGTTTCTGTAAAATTGAAACACTCTGTACATTGTATATTTCCTTTTTGTTTGAAATTCATGGGATACGGGTACCATGAAATCCAGAAAAGTCGAACCCCCTCGAAATAAAATGATTACACAGTACTTGTAGATAATTTGAGTAAAACTCTTTAATTAATTAATATGATTGATAATTCAGTAAAAAAGATGCATAATTTTTTGTTATTTTACAAGGGGTGACATGCTTCACATGTGTAAAAAATTTTGAGCTTTAATATTTCTGAAGGGAAGTTTACTATATTCCAACACATCTTGTACAAGTACCAATACCTGCTAAACAAGAAGATAGGTAGAGATGTTCAGCCTTGTTATGCATGATCAAAATAAAGCATAGATTTGGAACAGAAGTTGGAAAATTTTTCCAGTATCCTTGCATGAAATTTAAATATATGATGTTAACACCTATTCTTCAACTGCTTGAATCAACCCAAAGTAGCTGAGAAATTTTATTTACTTGAGAGATAATGAACCAGTAAATATAAAATTTTGAAGTCTGTCAATATTTCATCAGATTTCACTAGAGCTGTCGTAGTTCCTTCCGAGTACAAGTGAAGATTAAGGTAGTGGAAGATTAAGGTAGTGGATGGTGGAAGATGCCATGCTCTTCTTTAATAGTTATGTATTATATATATCGTGAATACAGGCAAAACATTACTTGGAGATCACTTCCCGATCGTGTCCTGTTTGATTGGCCATTAGGGTTGTGCTTCATACCATTTTGATCAATTTAAGCATAATCCTCAATCCATAGTATGTTGTGGTGTAATTTGGTCACTCCATAAGAATAGAAATTAATTACTAGAGTCACAAAAACTTTTCTTATATCGGTGTCCAGGCCTGGATTTCTTGAAAGAAACTTTTAAAAGTTGAAATTTGGATAATTTTACTAAAATTCAGACTGCTCAAATAAAAGAAATCTCAAACTTAAGTTCGAGAGTTTTTCGAGAAATCCAAGCCAGTGTGCTTGACCTTTGCCGCCAATATCAAAAGGGATCATCTTAATCTCAATACAAGCATATGTGTGAAGCAGATTGATTCTAATGAAATGGGGAAGTCTCTTTATGATTTGGATGGAAGGTCCACCTGATTTCACCCCCACAACATTGTGGTGGATAAAATAACCAAATTAAACATGTATGACAAAGTCGTTATAACTTGTATTCAATCAATTCAACAATAAAGGAACATTATTCATTTTTAATATGGTCAGTATTATGTTGATAATACAAATCTAAATATAATACAAAATAGCAATCAATCAATTATTCTACAATAAACCTTGATTGTATGTTGGTGCATATTAAGAGATTTTCGTGAGTAAACATATAACGAGTGTGTAAAACAGAAACAAGATGATTTTTGTAAACATGATTGTCTCCCGACACAGCATAGCCATGTTTTGCAAATAGCACAGCCATGTATCATCGGAGAGGCCTTGTCACAAGGTTTATAACCCCCCCCCCCCACTACATATTAATTAAAAGCCCTATCACTTATAGTTTTCAACTGTGGTACTGTTGGGGAACCAATTTTCAAAGATTACACCCATTACAAATCATAGCTTTCTCATCATCATTGTTAACAATGTTCAAAGTTTGTAATATTAAGGTGGTAAATGGTCAAGGTCATACAGGGTCAAATATTGGAAAGGCTTTGTTGTGAGGTGTCATGGGCACTAGATATAAAAGCCCTTTCACTTTATATACTTTAAAAGACAGACAAACAGGACAAAAAACCATATCCCTCAAATCTAGGATTCCAGAGGCATAAAAATAAATCAATTATCACATTTGTTTTCATTGCACAAAATTACTTGTAACATGTGATCAACACATAACAAATTAAATATAAAACTTAAGAAGTAAAGGGTGTAAAGTGGACAGAATTAACTCATTAGCAAATTTAAATAAATAAATAAAAAAGAAATATATAAATATAATTAAATCTATGTCTAAATTATTGTTAACAAATAATATTATTTCAAGAAATATGAAAATAAAATGGACGGAATACAAAAAAATCATTTATCAAAATAGAAAATGTCACATTCATTTTCTGCAGTACGTGTCTGAGGATGTGGGCCAGCCACAGGAACTGACACTGCTGCACACCCCTCCTTCAGGTGTTAGGCCTCCGAGTCTCGCTTTTTGGTGCGCTTTTTCCTCAGTCTTCCTGCTACAACTTTGGCGTCTCCAAATTTCTTCATGGTTGGAGTTTCTCCGCTTTTGTGTTTCCCTGACAGAGAAAAGAAGGTTGACTAAAATATAATGAAATTAAATGTTCTCCACCATTTCAATTATTATTCTAGGCATATTAAATTGTAAAAGTTCAACACATAATGGATGTTTTCAAAGAGTATCACAGTTTAAACTGATTGGTATTTTTCTGTTGTTTAAAGCTGAAACTAGATATCATTGTGATAGCAAGGATCACAAATGGGTCCCATTTGGGGCATTATTTGCTATTAAAGTTCAAGGTCCACAACTTTCTCAAAAACAAAGCTTGAACTTGATCTGTAACCCATTAATATAAGTCCATATATAAATTTTCAATTCAATAACTGCGGGAATAGCCAAAAACAGTCTGGAAAACTGTCAAATCCCTGAAATTTGCTAAGTTCAAGGTCCATAGCTCTTAAAAAAATAAGTCAACAGAGCCCAGCCTCAAACTTGACCTGTAAGCCATTGATGTACTATTATAAGTTCATGTATGAATTTTCAACACAATAGCTGCTGTAATAGCCGAAAATGACTGAAAAACATTTACACGGATACAAGCACACACTCAGGCTGATCACTGCAAGACACCTGCCTATTGCGGGGCCCTACTAACTGAAAATTTTTGGCAGCATTATTCCAACAAGAAAATTCCATTTCTCACTAATTTACATAAGAATTTAGTCTTAATCTGTATATTCTGATAACTTGAACAGAACTTGAATTTTCATTCCTTCATCTCATGTAATAAATCTCCACCTCCCATAATCATAAAATAAGTTTTGAAACACCATAGCTGCAGAACTGTAGCTCTCTGGGAAAATATTGAGACAGATCAGAGTTCTTATCTGATCTGTCCAAATATTTTCTTAGAGAACTACAGTTTTGCAGCTAAAGATACCATACATGTACACGTTTAAGTAATGGTGCCTTCAAAAACTAACCCAGGAGCACCAAACAAATATACAGGACAGATCTGATGTAAATTACTACAAGTGGATAATTTATAGCGAGCATCAAAATCAAGAGAACCTCGTCGATCTATACAATCATCTGAAATTCAACTGCTTGAGATAATTCTCTTTCCACTGACCTTGTGGTGACGGTGTTTCCTCCACAAATCCTGGGTTGACATGGCCTTGCTCATCGTCTTTGTTCTGATCTGTCTTTGACTGCTTACTGTGAGTGGACCTCCCGGAGGATGGTCTAGATCCACTGACAGAAGATCCAGAATTCTGTTTCAGACCCGGCCCTATAATGGTGGAATGTGACCCTGAGGTAGGTCGTGACCTGGGAATGGATGCTCCTGATCTGGATCTCTGGTTGGATGATGCACTCTTTGGTCGAGGAGAGTCGCTATGTACGGCTGAGCTTGGGCGGCTACCAGTTGGGGTGGGGGAGGGATCAGCTGACTGTTGATCTAGGTCGAGAAGCAGAGACTGGGATCTGTCAAAGAAACAAAATTGATGTATTTTTCCTATCTACATAAAAAGTGCTTACAGTAGACTTGTGTCAAATATTTTTTCTTCCAAACTGAATTATGGCAACCTAAAATTGTGCCCATTTTTGAGTCCACTTAATAAGAGCAGAGGAAGATATCAAAATCCATTTCAACCCTTCTGCAAACCACATCTGAATAAATTGTAGCACAAATTCCATGAACTACAGTTGAAATTTGGTATATTGAACATCAATATCTTGAAAACCATGGATATGTTGAAGTTAGTTAGAAGTCTAAACGATGTTTTCTCTATCAAATTATGCATTTTAACCTCAATATCTCGAATCCCCCAATATCTCACAGTTTTTACTCAGCTCCATTGAGTTTGAGATAACGAGATTTGACTGTACAGTAATTGAAATTCAAAATTAATTTTCCGGAATAATCATATAGCGAGTTCTTACCGGAGCTGCTCGAATTCCAGTTCTTCCTCCTCTTGGAGCTGACTCATGATGCCTGTCAAATTCTCTTCTTCCTCCTTAACAAATCAATGTATAGTAATTATCAGGTTAATTCTCTTCCTCATTAACAAATCAATGTATAGTAATCATCAGGTTAATTCTCTTCTCTTCCTCATTAACAAATCAATGTATAGTAATCAACAGGTTAATTATCTTCTCTTCCTCATTAACAAATCAATGTATAGTAATTATCAGGTTAATTCTCTTCCTCATTAACAAATCAATGTATAGTAATTATCAAGTTACCTCCAAACAAACACACTAATTAAAGAATGAATGTCAAGGTTGTCTGTGCATGTATTATGGGGGTATAAAACCAATGGTAATTTGCATAATTGACAAATTCCTTATATACATGTATTTTGTATTATAAATTAAACCTATAGGTTTTCATGTCAAGTTGAATGGGGAGTGCTTATATTAAGAGGTAATTTACATTGAAACAACACCGCATTATTACTGACGAAACTCCAGTAGATGTAAACACTTAATCATGTCAATCATACAGGATGTACAGGAAAGCTGGTTTCAGGAAGACCTGCAAGTTTTAACCACCTTACAAAAATGAAAACCCCAAGGCGAGGGAAGCTAAAGTAGACAACAATGTATGCAATGAATTAACAACATAAAAATACTCTTAAGGTCACAAAACGGAGCTGACCTCAAACTCGGTCTTACTTTCAATAATGAAATATAAAGACAGGTCCAGGCCAGTGGGGTCACAGTTGGGCTCATCTCAGTTTTGAAACTCTAGAACCATTCCTTGATTCTAATTGGTTGTTGACTTGTACCCTTGTTGCTAAACCCTAATCTGAGCATATTATAAACACTGATCTAAGCATACATGTATTATAAACATTGATCTGAGCATATCATAAACACAGATCTGAACATATTATAAACACAGATCTGAGTATATCATAAACACTGATCTGAGTATATTATAAACACAGATCTGAACATATTATAAACGTTGATCTGAACATATCATAAACACTGATCTGAGTATATCATAAACACAGATCTGAGTATATCATAAACACTGATCTGAACATATTATAAACACTGATCTGAGTATATCATAAACACAGATCTGAACATATTATAAATGTTGATCTGAGTATATCATAAACACTGATCTGAGTATATTATAAACATTGATCTGAGCATATCATAAACACAGATCTGAACATATTATAAACACAGATCTGAGTATATCATAAACACTGATCTAAGCATATTATAAACACTGATCTGAGTATATTATAAACGTTGATCTAAGCATATTATAAACACTGATCTGAGTATATTATAAACGTTGATCTAAGTATATTATAAACACTGATCTGAGTATATTATAAACACTGATCTGAGTATATCATAAACACTGATCTAAGCATATTATAAACACTGATCTGAGTATATTATAAGCGTTGATCTAAGTATATTATAAACACTGATCTGAGTATATTATAAACATTGATCTGAGCATATCATAAACACAGATCTGAACATATCATAAACACAGATCTGAACATATTATAAACACAGATCTGAGTATATCATAAACACTGATCTGAGTATATTATAAACATTGATCTGAGCATATCATAAACACAGATCTGAACATATTATAAACACAGATCTGAGTATATCATAAACACTGATCTGAGTATATTATAAACGTTGATCTAAGTATATTATAAACACTGATCTGAGTATATTATAAACGTTGATCTAAGTATATTATAAACACTGATCTGAGTATATTATAAACGTTGATCTAAGTATATTATAAACACTGATCTGAACATACTAAGTACACAAGCAGTAATTTGCATGATGTGGGAATGATTGTTCTTGAGAAGAATGTGTCCAAGTAATTCTTCAAAATATTAGAATGTCAGAAAGTTACCTCGGACTCTGAGCTAGCCATGGAGAGGTCCACAGATGAGTCGTCACTCTTGAGTTCCAGTGGGTCGGGATACAGGTCCTCAAAATATCCATCCTCCTCTGTTAAAATCAAAGGGAAGGAACTCTGGTTACTAATTTCATACTAGTCCCATGCTAATAAAACATCAGTAAAATCCTTTTGATGAGATAATAATAAGGATTATTGTTTTCCTGTAACAGACCTGTTTACTGTTTACTCCGTCTGACTGATGTCAGTATTCTAGAACCAAGTTGTCAGTATTTTGAGCACTTTGTCAGTATAAATGTTGAATATAACGAAAAGTGCTACGCGGGTTGTTAAACCCTTTTTTATATGAATAACTCCTTGTTGTCATATAAATAGAATGTTGCTGTTTACTGTTGCTTTTGTATTTTACATTTGTAGTAATGTGTAATTATCATGTTTTTACATCATTCTTTAAATTAGCGATATATTTTATACATGTACCATAGCATTTTATAGTCCATGAGGTTCTCTCCTTGTAGAAGGTTGCTGGTTATATCAATTTTGACCTTGCTCTTTGTTCAATAAATTTTGTTTTAACTATATTCTCTACATCCATAAAATTTATCCCTTAATTTCAAAACAATTTGAACTTGATATAAATACACCATATTGAATTAAACAGACATTTACTTAACTAGTTATTGCACACTGATAGTTAGTTCAGAGTTGTTAGAAATATCCATGAATCTTGTCACGACTTATTAAACACTTTCAGCTTCGATAAGTCTTTATGTTCTTTACTCTGAACGTGTCTGTAGCAGTCATTTTTGCCTCTGTGACCGCAGCTGAAGTCCATGTTGCACACGCTGCAAAACACCATGTGATCTGCTTTCTTCGATTGTTGGAGGCATGGCCAAAGCACTCTGTATGAGACCTTAAAACTACGGCATATTTTTTTCTTGTTTTGAACCTCTGAATGGGTTTGGATGTTTCGTTTGCATTCTTGTCAATCTGACGTTCGCCATCCGTGCTTTTTCAAAAGTTCGATATAAATAAATATCAATGGTGCTTTAAACAATGGTAACTTCAATTGACTAAACTGGTTCCCTGTTGACCTCGCTTCTCTCCTCGGTGTAGGACCAATCAGTGGGGAACCAGTGTAATTCAATTGACAAGTTTCATCATACCGATTGGCAAATTTCGGAAATTGATATTTTTTCTCCCAGATTCGTGGAAAATCATAAGATTTTCAATGTGAATCCGTAGAGCGTATTTTAACTTTATAATCCATGGAAAATATGGACAATCCATACAAGTAAATAGCTCTGCTGTAATCACCCCCCTTCCCCCGATGAATTCAATAATTCAAAATTCTTATCACCGTATAAAGATTTCAGCAGCACTCTAAGTCATAACAATTATGTTTTAACAAACCTTCTAGATTCAGACTGTATGGTTCTTCATGCCAGATTTTCTCTAATGCTGGCTGGATAAACAGCCTATCCTTTCTTACTTTTTCTCTTCGACCATTCAGGAAAACACCTATCAAAATTTTTTAATGCATATCTTTCTAATTATTTGTGTGATTTTCATGCTTGCTTTACTATTAATGTAAGATATCAAATAAAACAAAACATTTCAGATTGGATCTGTTGCAAATAAAATCAATGTTACATGTACATTAGTATTTACACAACTTCTAACTGACCCATGCAGAACATCTTAAGGAGCATGCGTCGTTTCATTGGAGACACCAGAATGAGGTCATAGTCGCGTTGTGCGAGACGTTGGCAGAACATCGGCATCACGGAGAGGAACTCCTTGGCTGTCTTCCTGATTGACTCTTTCACTGTCTCTGTGAGATATAATTGTTAATGGTAGAAAGAAAATAAAACAGCTTTAAAAAAAATGATAATAGAGAAATTAAAAAAAAAAGAAGAGGAAAATTTCATTTCACAAGCAACAAAACTATGATCATCCAATATAATATTCTTGTGGCTTTTTTCTTTTAAATGAATTCTACAATACATTGTATGCATATAATTAAATACAAAATTTTCCTGTAAATTTTCTTTTATTACTTGCCCTCTGTGTGATTAGATATGCCGCACTATTTCCCTTATGTACACAGTGTCGTACGCAAGAGAAAGTTTTACCTGCAAACAGCGATTTTTGTGCCAGCTTGGCATGAATTTCAATCATCTCGTCTAAAAGATCCCACATTGTACCATGGAGAGCATCACCCAGGAATTCTGCCTCGCGACAGTAAGCATTCAAGATCTGTATCTGTCTAGATAAGTCGTGGACTGGAGCGAAGATCACCGGGCTACGCTGTGTTCTCTCTGAAATTCATTGATTACATTACAAAGTAAATGTTCGATAATTATATAACTGTGACAGATGTCTCCTGGGACAAAATTGGCAGGATTTCAAGAGTCTGAGAGAGATTTCAAGAGTTCGAGAGATCAGACACCTGAATATCAGCAGAGCAGCCAAGAGATAAATAAAATCTTGTCCACAGAAAACACTGGTATGTCTACATTCTGCATGGTTTTACACTTAAATTAAACTATGAATTATAACCATGATTTTATCTGTGCATGTATTTTCAAGTTTGTTGTGAATGATACTCTAGTAACATACATTTTTCTTTACTTTCAAATAAACAAACTGCCACACTTATATAACACTTGATCTAGCTGAGCATACAGTTGTCACTGAATATTTAAATCTCATTCACAAGGTAGCTATGCTTTATAATATAAATTAGAGCAGCTGGATATAAGATTTTCATGACTTATCGAATATCATTGAATTCAACAAATAATATATCAAACATCAAAGGAGAAATATTTTTAGGAATTAAGGAAATAATCAGGACCTAGTGTACTGGACATTATATTAGCAAACTTATCATGCCAACAAGAAGCACCTGTATGACACTTATGAACACAAATGAAACTATGTTTACATGATATACAAAGACTTGATTACATTCAAATGAAGGATGGTGACTGATGTATATCTCAAAATCATACATACAATTAACTTGAAATAGATATCACCTACCTAACACAAATTTGGCATGTAGAAATGTTTTGAGGAATTTCTTGGTTTGTAAACTCAGGTGGTCATTGTCCGAAGTTGAAAAGGTGGGCCACAGGGGAGTAGTTATTATCTTCCTCTGATACAGGATGCTACGAATCACCAGGTACACGATGAACATGAACCAGAACACTCCCCAGCCTGCTACGATGGTTGTGAGGATCCACTTAGAGTATTGAGGGAGGAGCCAGGGACTGGACAGGTTGTAGACATTGTAGCGTGATACCATCGAGCCAATTATTCCCAGACTACCAAGGCACAGGAATGACAGCAGCATCATTAAGTTGTAGACAAGGATTCTGTAGGGACGGATAAAAATAAACACCAAGAAATAACCGAAAAAGAGCAGAGTCACTGCTAATGATTGGCTGGAAATGTTATCGAAACCTGCACAAAATGCGATGATAATGGGTAGCTTCAGCCACTGCATCACAGCCCTGTGATAGAGTCCCCAGAATCGGAACGAAGAAAAAATATACATGTCTCCCACTAGCCAGCATTTGTTTAGTCCTACTTTATACTCTGTCTCCTTCAGAAGCAGGAAAGACTCGTGGTGCTTTGAGCATGAACCAACTGACTCCGACCTGGTGACATACACCATGTAGACAGGGAACAAGACAAAGAGAAACAACAAAATAGCCAGACCAAATGTAATATACAACCAGTGAAGGCCATAGAAACACTTCAAGTCATTCATAACATCCACAGTGTCCGTGTCTGTGCACTGAAAGACATGACCTACATATGTGGCAAGTGGGAGTGTCAGAGCCTGTATGATCACACAATACACACGTCGCACATAGGCCATCTTTGTCATTAGGGCAGGGCTTTTTCTGTACCACAGAACTACATAGATTATGGGGTAGACTGCACTTAGTATCAAAATGACCATAAGCCAGCCAATGGAAATAGCCCAGAACTGAACCGGCACAGAGGAGCTTGGTGTGTAGTGATTCTGCACACTGATGTATACACCAGTGGTGTGCAGCTTCACAAATTCAAACACATCCAGATTGAACAGAAAGACAAAGTATGTGTTGGAGAGCCAGGCCTCTGGCCATGTCCACCGCAGAGCCATAGACTGGAGAATAGCAAAAAACTGCAGGAAGTCCACAATAAGGAGAAAGCAGTCCTGCCACAGCAATGACACTCTCCTCTTACGACGACGCTCTGTCATCAGAATCTCATCCTCAAAATCGTCATCGATCTCTACTTTGTCCTCGGGAATGTACATTTTCACCCGGCCCTTCCCCGTCGTCATCCCTTTAGGAAAGAGTTCATTTCCCTCCAGAAGCGGTCTTATCTCCTTCTGCTTCAATGTAGACATGATTTTCTTCCTCTCTTTTTTTTCAATCACAGCATGCAAAGGTATACATTGTGACAACCATTGAATAGATCTACAAATATATGATATAAACACAATGCATACTATAAGCAGATTATGTCAAACTGAAAGAAGCTCAAGTTTTAAATACAATTTCCTTTATTACAAATTGTGGATAAAACAAAAAAGGTACTTGGAATCATAAATAATGGGGCCTACAATGAATGTTTGGTTGTTGAACTTGTTGTCAACTGAGAAAAAATTATTATTGCTAGGTAATAAATTTTTACCTCAAAAACAAACTGATGAAATATTCCAATAAAACTTTTCAAAAAAATCCTCTTTACAAAATATATAAGAATCATACCTAATCTACTTTTGATTTCTGATCTGATCAGCGTATCGTGGAAAGACTATGAACACACACTCGCCTCCATTTTGACCGTTGTTGACAAATGGCATCATGGAGTCGGCAATTTCCGGAGAACTTCGTAATATTTCGCCAAAAAATTCTCATTTTACAGTCTTATATGTTTAAAATTATATTTCTATTATTTTCCATGTATTTATTAATAAAAATGAGTAATGGATGAAATAAGGAATACGGAAATCACTATTATTTTTAGAGATGATTTTAATATGTACTAGAAGGTATTTTTCCTTTATTAGAACAATCACTTCTAAAAAATGTAAAATGATTAAAATCAAAATGAGATTCACAATCATAGATCTATATAAAATAATTTATTTCTAACATTATGAAAACATGAAAATTCTTTGAGTATTTTGGTTCTGTAAAATAAATTTCTGTCAGTGATGCCTTCTTCAAGATATTTCGAGCTTTTGCGGTGATTAGGATAACCTTTCTCTTTGAATGGGTCAAAGCAAGATGGCGTGGCAGCCGGAGGAAAATGGACTCCGCCAAATCTTGCAATTGTTAAAGGAATCGCAATCACCGGACACTGCGACTCAGCGAAATGTGCAACAAGTATCCTTTTCTTAAGTCATGAATTCTTAAATAAATCCAGATATGTTCAGCGAATCGAGTGATGCTTCGTCCCATTGGGCACGTGTTCTTTCTAGAGTCGAGTGATCTATGATAAAGCAATTTTCAAATATGCAGAAGTGTTGAGAAATTTAGTGACATTTTCAGTGTTAAGTTGAGTGTTATCTATGTTTTGTATATCAAATGAAGTAAGTTAACGTTGAAGAAGTGAAAAATCCTGTCATGGTAAATGTTCCTAATGCATTTCCTTAACTTTGATGTCAGAAATTAGAAGAATTGAATAAATACCCAGATTTCAACAATTACTTGATTTTCGTACTCACAAAGCTAACGACAGAAGGTATATAACAGATTTTTGAAATGAAAAATATTGATCAGTGAATACAAAAAATGTTGTATTTGCAAAACTATAGATGCAGTTATCAGATAAGTTTCTCGGGTATTTCTTGGCTATTTATTATGGTAACAATGAAAGCTGATGTGATCCTATTCAAGAAGTAAATGTATGAAATGGTTTAAAACCTGTTCAAACTAATAGCATGTTTTTGGTTAGAATTTTTTCAATGCAATGTATCCTAATGTGGCTGTGTTAGATATATCGGGTACAAACTGTGGTTAGTGGGTTAACCCTTTAAATAAATCAGTAGAATATTTGACTGTCATGCCAGAAGCCCCGGTTTGATCCTCAGCAGAGGTTTTTACTTGTCTCTGTTACATTTGGCACCCATGTTTGGACCTGTTATCTGGCAGGTGAGAATAATTGCCCCCAGAACTTCTCCCCACAGGCACTGCATGTCGGGAAAGCTGGGATACCTCTCTCTTTGGGGGGGGGGGGGGGGGTTTCAATGTGGTAATTAAGATACATGGCCCTCCTAATATCTCTGGCTAGTGGGTCAGCCACTAGTCGGTAGAGTACTTGACTGCTGTGTAAAGGTGCAGGGTTCGATTCTAAGCAGAGGCATATGCTTGACTTTTACATGTTATTCACCACTTGGTTTGATGTATGTTATGGTAGTACTAGTTTATTTAAGCATGAGGTTATTTTCATTCCAACTTGGAGAAAGTGTCTTTGTGCAAAGGGAGTATAAAGTTTGTTCAAATAAAGTGTCATGTTCACACTGCCCTCAAGAAAAGAAAGTGAATCATTTAAATTTCTTCTGTAAAACTGCTGGGGTAAGGATTATAGTCTGTATTTGTAAGATCGGTGTTAAATGTAATGGTGTCTGATTACTGGCATCTTTTGGGTATAGACATGTAAACATTTGACAAAGTACTCTACTTCAGTTTTACATTGAAGTGTTTGGGAATGTCAAAGTATACTTTAAAATTTGTTTAAATTGACCAAAATCTACAAAGATCGTACTCTAACAGACGACAAAGCTACACATATGCTTATTGCATAGTAATAGTTAAGTTTTCTAACAGGATAAAGTTGTCCAATCATGGCTCTTGGTTCAATATTGGGTTGATCTAAAGGTCCAATGTTTATGTTGGTTTTGGTCATTGTGATGATGAGTGTGGTTAAACAATGGGCTTTTTGTAAATCGTATTTAAGATCTTTTCACTTAAAATGAAATTTACATCCTGTTTTCAATGTCTGTGACTTTTGTTTGAAGCTCTGGTATAAGAGCCAGGCTCTGTGACAGTCCTAAAATTGCTAGATGTGATTATGTTGATGTTATATGCAAATAAAATGACAGAACCTATGTTAAGATCTTTTACTCTATTATAGATGAACCTACCAGATCTCTGAGTGGACTGATCCTGAAAAACAATGTAAAAGCACACTTTGATAAGTTCCCTCCTGAAGTGACAAGCTTCATCAAATCTGAGTGCCTTTCCAGCATTGGCAATCCATCCCCCTTGATCCGTGCCACTATTGGAATTTTGATCACAACAATCGTTGCCAAGGGAGAGTTGCGTAATTGGTCAGAACTGCTGCCTACTCTGTGTAATTGTCTTGACTCTGAGGATTACAATGTGTGCGAGGTAAATAAAGGGACGGAAACCAGGAATGTTACTGGGCATGAATGCGTTTTGTTTTAAGACAGTTTGAATTCAAAGATAACTATGTCACAAAAAGTTCCTGAATGTCCATGTATAATTACAAACAACTGGGAATTAATGTCATCAGATTTATTTGAAAGTATTTCTTTGTATTAATGAAGTGGAGTTGAAAATGATGTTGAGAGACTGTTGGTTTAACATGGATTTTAATCCATTATGTTTGATATTTTCCAGGGAGCATTTGGTGCACTACAAAAGATTTGTGAAGACACAGCGGAGGACCTTGATAATGACAGTACGCGGCCCCTTAATGTTCTCATTCCCAAATTCCTACAGTTCTTCAAACACAACAGTGCCAAAATCAGGTAAAATCAAAAACAGAGCAAGTGGCTATTGCCTTTCCAATTTTAAAGAGAAAGTTAAACTTGAGTTTGAAGTACAATGAATTGAGATTTCATGTTTGGTTTCAAAGAAGCTAGTATTTATGTCTATTTTGGTTTTGATTTTTACTAGGTCCCATGCCATCGCATGTGTGAATCAGTTTATCATCAGCAGGACCCAGGCTCTGATGGTCCACATAGACAGTTTTATTGAGGTTAGTCTGCATAGTAATTTAAAAAAAAAAAAATCCACTTCAACACAATCAACAGACCAAGGACAGCGACAGTATTCCTCTGGTAGCCAGAGTGGATTACAGGTAGTACGAGTGAAAAACAGGTAGTACGAGTGGATTACAAATACTGTACAGGTGGATTATAGGTAGTCCGAGTGGAAAGCGAGTAATATGGGTAGATTAGTTGTGTAAATGAGTTACAGACAGTTTAGAGTATTTTACAGGTCTCTAGCAGCTTCTTTTGTTTTTGTAGAACCTGTTTTTCCTAGCTACAGATGAGGATACAGAGGTCAGGAAGAATGTGTGTCGAGCCTTGGTCATGCTGGTAGAGGTCCGCATGGATAGACTTATTCCTCACATCAACAGCATTATAGAGGTATTCATCTAAATGACAAAAAAATCAGGTGTTTGAAAAAAGATGAGTTGTTTTTCATTGGTTAAGTATCATTCAGTAAAACAAATTATACATGCAACTTTTTATCACAGATTTATGAAATATTGGTTATACTGCATTACTGTCTATAAATAAATTGTTTATGAAAGTTTTCTGACTTTAGAACAGTGAAGTTGTGAGTATTTATGCTTGGTTTGTAATGATATGGAGTGACTTTTCTCTGCAGTACATGATGCTCAGGACACAGGATGACGATGACTCTGTAGCGTTGGAGGCCTGTGAGTATTGGTTGTCCTTGGCTGAACAACCAATCTGTAAGGAGGTCCTACAACCGCACATAGAGCGCCTCATCCCCATTCTGGTCAAGGGCATGAGATATTCCGAGATTGACATCATCCTACTCAAGGTAATAATCTTAAGGATTTACATCGTTCCTTTCTCATCTTGTGTGAAAACTTGACAGGGATATATTTTATGACTGGTATATTTTTATAAAACACAGGGTGACGTGGAGGAGGATGAAATGATCCCAGACAAAGAATCGGACATCAAACCCCGATTTCACAAATCCCGTTCCCACACCCAGAAACACCAGGAGGGGGAAGAGGTGGGTAGAAATATACCATTTTCATTGTATGTGTGATGATTTTATTTTTGTGTGTGGAAGTTGTAAAAATTTGGTACCTGTGATGTTTTCTGTTACTTCTATTTGCACAACATCAATCGCTCGCGAAAAGTTTTGTTTCGGCACTTGCTAATCTCCCAAAACTAAAGTCAGATAAAACTAGTAAGTCTAGCTTTGTTTTTGTTAATAGTATATTATGTTAATGACAGTCAGTTTAGAATTAGACCTTTGGATTATTTGACAAGAGTCACTGTTTGATGATGTTGTTACGTGTTGATAGGACGGTGAGGGGTCAGATGATGGGTTTGATGATGATGACAATCTGTCGGACTGGAATCTAAGTAAGTTTCCTTTAATAAAGACGTCTTTCAAACACACTTTTAGAAAGCATAAACTCACTGCTCGGGAGTCTTGGACACTATTGTAATACAGTAAATATGTGTGTACATTAAGTAATATATGATTAAGTCAAAATGTTGGAAGAATTTTGCTCTGTATGTGATATGTTTGTTACCATAGGAAAGTGTTCGGCTGCAGCACTTGATGTGTTGGCCAACGTATTCCGTGAGGAAATCCTACCAACACTTTTACCAATCCTCAAAGAGACACTGTTCCATGGGGAATGGGAGGTGAAAGAGTCGGGAATCCTGGTCCTAGGGGCGATCGCTGAGGGCTGCATGAATGGGATGATCCCTCACCTGCCAGAGCTGACCCCTTACCTGATTGGCTGTCTCAGTGACAAGAAAGCTCTGGTTCGGTCCATCACGTGCTGGACATTGAGTCGATATGCTCACTGGGTAGTGGGTCAGCCACACGAAATGTATCTCAAGCCCCTCATGACGGAGGTAGGTAGGAGAAGAAATTTTGGAAGTTTGTTGATCTGATGCATGTAGTTTATTGTAGGAAGTGGTCTTCAGATCATTGAATTGACTTCTCTATGTGTGTATTACACATAAAATTAGAGTAAGAGATTAATGTTACTGAAATGGTTTACAAGAGAATCTAATTGTAATAGATTTTGTGAAGGAGATACTGCGAAACCTATCTGATCCGACATGTGGAAGTTAACAAAATTTAGTGTTAGATTAGACAAGTTGTTTGATTCTCAATGTTCATAGAAAAAAACCCAAAACAATCTCATATTGAAATCAGGGTTTGACTGTCCATGTAAATGTTAGATAAAAGAAAGTTTGGTTTTACTTTTGAATTTGTAGCTTTTGAAGAGAGTTTTAGATGCCAACAAACGAGTTCAGGAGGCGGCCTGCTCCGCTTTCGCTACTTTAGAAGAGGAGGCCTGCACTGAACTTGTGCCCTACCTGGGCTTCATTCTGGAGACTCTCGTGTACGCCTTCAGCAAGTACCAGGTATGTGTGATGTTGCTTACTGAGTTCGTTCGAGATCGCTGTTCTTCGTACGAGTATAAATTCCTAACGATCCAGAACGCCGAGTATGCAACCCGAGAACGGGTATGAGGTGCAAGAACTCGCACCACCTCTGTAGGTAGTGTGGTTGAAGAACAAAGAACATGTTTGTGCGCATATGTTCTTGTCATTAGCAACTCTAAGAACAGACCACGAGAACAATGGGAATGACGACCTCGAACGCACTCCATGTGGGGGGGGGGGGGGGGGGGGGGGGGGGCAATTTGTTGGAATTGTACAAGTTTTTAAATTTTAGATCAGCACTACCTTTTTTGATTTTTTTTTTTTTTAATGTACATACTGTAGATACACTTAAAAAACAACTGTTTTAATTTTTACAGCACAAAAACCTTCTGATTCTGTATGATGCCATAGGCACGCTGGCTGACTCCGTGGGTCACCATCTAAACAAGCCGGTAAGTTGGCGTTTCCCACATGGTGATATTATTATATATTTACATCTCCATTTTTATTTTATTTTTGCCTTTGATAACTTTGCATATTGTTGTGATAGCCATTTCCTCATGAATGCGTTGCATTTGTAAACAAGCTACCACACTGCCTGAAGTAAAACACCACAGAACATACCCCTCATGTATTTTCAAAAATGAAATTTATTTCTTAATTTACTGTGTTGTAGGAGTATGTAAACATGCTGATGCCACCTCTCATTCAGAAATGGAACATTCTGAAAGATGAGGACAAGGACCTTTTTCCTTTGTTAGAGGTGAGTTGAGTTTTGCTTCATTCAGGCTGTTGTTTTCTGATACTTATTTACATATTATATTGATGACGAGCTAACTCTGTGTTTCCTGTTAGTTAGAAGGTTTATTTTGTTTCAGTGCCTTTCCAGTGTAGCTACAGCTCTACAGTCTGGCTTCCTTCCCTATTGTGAACCAGTTTATCAGAGATGTGTCAATCTGGTGGAACAGACACTCAACCAGAACTTTGTAAGAATATATTTAGTACAACCAGATATTTGTAGGAATCTACTACGTACAACCAGAACTTTGTAAGGCCACATCAAATCGATTCTCTGGTTCTCAGACACCGCCCGCCCCCCCCCCCCCCCCCAAAAAAATTGGCTGCTTCAGAGTTCCCGAAATGCGCCGGTCCATCGGGCATCCCTGATAAATTTTGAATGGGGCCGGCAAAATCCAAATTTTATCGGTCAAAATGTCCGGCAGATTTTATGGACTATTTTGAAATTTAAAAACATCTGAACAAATATAACTAAATGTAATAGTCATTTTATTAGTTACAAAAAAATAACCATTAATTAAAAGTGGAGGGAAAAGCCAAACAAACGCGTAGTTTTATTTTTTTAATCCGGATAAATTCGCGGGTTCTTTTTTTACACACGTACGACAATTTCCTATTGGAGTTGACCAACATTGGGCATGTGGCCGATAAAGTGGAATTCGGGTGCCACAGGTACTAAAAGAAAAGAAAAAGACGGTCAGAAAGACAATGATGGGGATAAAGGAAGTAAGAGGGAAAGAAAATTCCACAAGAAATGGCTAGATGATTGGAAATGGCTGGTCTATGATGGATATATGATGTTTTGTAAAGTTTGCATCTCTTACGAGGAATCGGGGAAAGGTCGGTCAATTGAACAAACTGTGCATGAAATGGAAATAGAAATAAATTATTAGTCCGATCTATGTTAATTTTATCTCTTTTTATTTAAAACAACAATGTCCGGTAAATTTCACAATTGTCCTACAGATTTTTTACTAGTTTCGGGAACTCTGCTGCTTACACGAGTTTATTGCCGTCCCAAAAAAAAATCGCCGCCGCCTGTATTTGATCCGTCAAAATAAAATTCGTGTTTTGGCGCCAAAATCGTAAAGCGCCTTGCTGAATAAGACGTGCTGCTTAGTTGATGTAAACAATATGGCGACAAAAACAGTTCTTGTCAGCATTGAGATTATTTTTAACTCAAAACAGATTGTTCCATGGACAATTATATCGGTAGACTCGTCCTTGACAGTTGATATGCTTTGCAAGAAACTTCTGGGCGGTGAATTTAAAGAAATTGAAACCTGAAGGGACAAATTGATGAAAGCAAGGCCGAGTTGAAGTACGACGTTGTCGTAGGTCGAAACAAAACGGCTTATGGTGATAAGGTTTTGTCAACAGTGAACATTTTCGAAGTGGTTGAACTTTTTGGGAGATATTTAAAAGTGAAAGTGTCTGAAAAAAAGACTGATTTGCCCTTGTCAGATGAACCTTTGACACAGAAAAAGTCAGTTTTTGGTATACTTGATTAAAATGATAAAAAACATACTATTTTGTATTCACTTTATTTGCATAAAGATCTACAATATAAAAGCATGACATACATATAAAACAAGACAAGAAACAGAATGAAAAGAAGCTATACGGTGTTGAATACCATTTGTAAAATTCTAACTTTCTTCACAACACAGAAAAAATACCACGGACAAAAAATCCCTACCCATTTGTGACATGGAGATAAACTGAAAAACTAAACCCCCTACCTACCTACCCATTTTTTGAAAAACAATTGTCTGAGAACCAGAGAATCGATTTGATGTGGCCTAAGAATACACTCGGTACAATAATGAATATGGAAATTTACTGCTAAATTGAATTTGTTCTTTTTTATATGTGAACTATCCATAGAGTTAATGATATCTGTTTCTTGCATACTGGACATTTCATTACTTTTACCAGGCCAAACAATCAAATGTAATGTCACTTTTCACTATTAAATCTGATAGAATTTGTGATGGTGGCGTCGGTAGCCTAGTAATGTCACTTTTCACTATTAAATCCGATAGAATTTGGTAAAAGCTTTGGACTGATAGATTTCAGAATCTCTGTACATTGAAACCATTGCTGTGTTCTGACTGTTGATGAATTAGATGAGGAGATTTTTATCTCTTTTTGAGCAGGCCAACATAAACCAACCGGAGCAGTATGATCCCCCGGACAAGGACTTCATGATTGTGGCGCTGGACTTGTTGAGTGGTCTGGCTGAAGGCCTGGAGCATCACATAGAGAGTCTGGTTGCCAATAGCAACATCCTCAAGCTGCTCTTTCAGTGTATGCAGGTAGGGAGGAACTCCATCGTGATTGGACTGATTCTGCAGGTGGTGGTTTTCAATATTTCTCTAGATATTTGCTGGTGATATCGACAGAAATTTTTAGTAGTGGGTTAAAATTGATTTTTGACCATCAGAATGTCATGGGTTGACGATACTATTCTCTCTTCACACTTGGACTGCAGGCACTTTCTGACGAAGATGTTTGTCTCTGTATCAGACTGTTTTCAGGATTTTCTAATCGCAGAACATAATCATTTTTGTCAGGACGTGCCATTGGGGACTCTCACCGTATATCAGAAATTTTATGAGTGGGTATCACTGACTGGCAGAATACAAAATTAAGTTGCTTTACTAACTCTCCCTGTTACTGCGTTAGGAAGAATTATCTTTATTTGGTTTAGCACATTGTTTTTGATGTCATCTTGTAAATATGACTGATATATAATAACTGACATTCACAACACCATAGGTATTAGAGTGAAGATTTAAGCTAAACTACAGGGTGGGGTGGGGTGTTCTGACAGCTCTCTAACTCTATCTAGTTAATCATATAATGTAATCAGTTGAACAGGAAATAATGCATACCACATTTGTTTTGGAATCAAATTTATACTTTGGCTAGAGGAAATATTGAGTCTAATTTTTAGGACTCAATAAAAATAATGCCTTTTTAAACACCAGATACATGTATGCTGTATTTTGGGTAGACTTTTGTGACATTTGTTGCGTGTATGTGGTGAATGTTTTGTGACCTTGTTGTGTGACCTGAATCTGTCTACTTGAGAAAAAAAAACTACTTGGATTATTCAAGGAAAATACATATTATTGCAATCTTTTTTTCTGACATTATTATGACTGAGGCAGATTAATGACGCCACACTACATTGTATTTTACAGGACCCCATGCCGGAAGTTCGTCAGAGTTCTTTTGCCCTTTTGGGGGATCTTACAAAAGCTTGCTTCCAGCATGTTAAACCTTGTATTGGTAATATATCTTTTGTATTATGATGCCAGTAAACTTTAAATCTTGCTCGGATTTCAGTAAATTTGTTTAAATAATTTTGATGCATTTTTCCTTTGTAGCTGATTTCATGCCAATACTAGGAGCCAATTTGAATCCTGAGTTTATATCTGTGTGCAATAATGCTACGTGGGCAATTGGGGAAATCTCTATAAAAATGGGTGAGTGCTGATTGATAAATGCTGCACAATTTGGTTACATTTTCTTTTGCAGCTGATTGAATCGTGTGTAATTACCTCCTGTAACTTTTGTAGCTGATTGAATCGTGTGTAATTACCTCCTGTAACTTTTGCTTCAGTAAGCGAACATGTAGGAATATTATGTGAATTGTGAGATGAGTCAGATGTCTCTGTGATGTTTCTAAAGCTCAGGACTCAGCAATGACTGTAGCTTAGTATTCGTACTGTCTGAGAGGATGCCTGACTAAAATTTCTCAAATGTTTCATTTTTACACACATTGGTCAACATGGTTTGGATTATCAGAGCAGTAGAGGCATAAAGACACCCAACATTTATCATGGCAGTGCAAATTGTTGTAATTCATAATTTGTACAGAACTGGTCATTAGAGTATTCTGAAATAACAGGTACAGGTATTAATCAAAGACTGTGTATATAGTGACACCTGGAAACCTATATAGATAGGAAAAAATAATTTCTCCCCTCTGCAGCCTATATAGATAGGAAAAAATAATCTCTCCCCTCTGCAACCTATATAGATAGGAAAAAATAATCTCCCCTCTGCAATCTATATAGATAGGAAAAAATAATTTCTCCCCTCTGCAACCTATATAGATAGGAAAAAATAATCTCCCCTCTGCAACCTATATAGATAGGAAAAAATAATCTCTCCCCTCTGCAACCTATATAGATAGGAAAAAATAATTTCTCCCCTCTGCAACCTATATAGATAGGAAGAAATAATCTCTCCCCTTTGCAACCTATATAGATAGGAAGAAATAATCTCTCCCCTCTGCAACCTATATAGATAGGAAAAAATAATCTCTCCCCTCTGCAACCTATATAGATAGGAAAAAATAATCTCTCCCCTCTACAACCTATATAGATAGGAAGAAATAATTTCTCCCCTCTACAACCTATATAGATAGGAAGAAATAATTTCTCCCCTCTACAACCTATATAGATAGGAAGAAATAATTTCTCCCCTCTACAACCTATATAGATAGGAAGAAATAATTTCTCCCCTCTACAACCTATATAGTTAGGAAGAAATAATTTCTCCCCTCTACAACCTATATAGTTAGGAAGAAATAATCTCTCCCCTCTACAACCTATATAGATAGGAAGAAATAATCTCTCCCCTCTACAACCTATATAGATAGGAAGAAATAATTTCTCCCCTCTACAACCTATATAGATAGGAAGAAATAATCTCTCCCCTCTACAACCTATATAGATAGGAAGAAATAATTTCTCCCCTCTACAACCTATATAGATAGGAAGAACTAATCTCTCCCCTCTACAACCTATATAGATAGGAAGAACTAATCTCTCCCCTCTACAACCTATATAGATAGGAAGAACTAATCTCTCCCCTCTACAACCTATATAGATAGGAAGAACTAATCTCTCCCCTCTACAACCTATATAGGGGTGTCCGAGTAGTGCAGAAGTAGTGCTCTTGCTTCTCACTGCTGTGACCCGAGTTCGATCCCCGTGATCAGCAGTGGTTGTATGTGAGAGGGTATGGCGGTCGGCTACTCGGACACATGGGTTTCCTCCGGTGTCCTCCGACATAAATGACCCCCTAGCGCAAATATATCTGTGCATCAAAGGACCCCATTGGAAATAAGCTTTCGAGCTTTCATGGGTTATCCTTGGTATTTATGTGTGTTTGTATGTATGTATATACCGAATAAACATTTATTTATTTATTTTTTATTTATAGTTAGGAAGAAATAACCTCTCCCCTCTGCAACGTATATAGATAGGAAGAAATAATTTTTCTCCTCTTCAACCTATATAGTTAGGAAAAAATAATCTCTCCCCTTGCAACTTGTATAGATAGGAAGAAATGATTTGTCGCATCTTTATACATGTTATATATATTTAGTATCCTGCAGTTTTGAGATCACTCGATTCCATATGAAGACAAGGTCATTGAAGAGTACTTCTTAATTGTATGTTGCAAGGAGATGTTCCCATTTTGAGGAGCCCTTGTCTTATTATTCTTACATATAGTTGAACTCTGGAGATAACTAAGTGTGATGGTAGATATGTCTTGAAGTACACTGTATGACAACTTTAAAAATCATCAGTTGTAAACCCGTACTTACTCAACCGGTATTGGGAGTAAGTAAATTGTGAGAAGTCGGATATTGCAGTATGTTGACCTTCTGTATGACTGGTATTGGGAGTAAGTAAATTGTGAGAAGTCATATATCACAGTATGTTGACCTTCTGTATGACTTGTATCGGGAGTAAGTAAATTGTTAGAAGTTGGATATCGCAGTATGTTGACCTTCTGTATGACTGGTATTAGGAGTAAGTAAATTGTAAGAAGTCGGATATCACAGTTTGTTGAACATCTGTATGACTGGTATCGGGAGTAAGTAAATTGTGAGAAGTCGGATATCACAGTTTGTTGACCTTCTATATGACGGGTATAGGAAGTAAGTAAATTAGAAGTCCGATATCATAGTATGTTGAACATCTGTATGACTTGGGAGTAAGTAAATTGTGAGAAGTCAGATATCACAATATGTTGACCTTGTATGACTGGTATTGGGAGTAGGTAAATTGTGAGAAGTCGGATATCACAGTGATGATGATGTTTAAAGCTCAGGACTTAGAAATGACTGTAGCTGAGTATTCGTACTGTCTGAGATGATATCTGACAAAAGTCTGGAACATACCAGTACTTTGATGTGCAAATTCATTTTAAGATGATAATTGTATACATTTTCTGATTGACTGACTAGGTACATAATTTTGTTTTATATTTGCCTCAGTTCCATATAGATTACTCTTTGAAATTAATGTGTATTTTTTGAGGGAAAGTTTTGCAATTTGATCTCTAAAGGTAGCAAATTATATTTTGCATTTCCAATTTCTGTAGTTGCATTATAATAACGCATTAAGAGAATCTCTTAATTTTATACAGTATTAAGAATATTTTGTGATTACAATTTTTCTTATACGCAGAATTTTGTAAGAAATGGAAACCCACAGAAAATACCATTTATATGGTATTTCATGGCATTCATTATTAGCATGTTCGTTGATATCTCAAGTATAGAATATACCATTGTGTTCTTTTCAGGCAGTGATATGCAGCCATACATCAACTTAGTTCTTGGTCCACTTGTCGAGATCATAAATAGACCAAACACTCCGAAAACGCTGCTGGAGAACACAGGTATAGCCTCAGGACTATCAAATGTTTTGGTTTGATTTGAAACGTGTTCTACGTTATATTTGGCGACAAATCCTTCAATTTGTCTTTTGTGGTCTTACAGAGTGTTCTTTCTTGCATTGTCTAAATCATCATTGCTTTATGTATGGTAAAAATACAGTGTGTGTGTGTTTCTTTGTCATTTTTGTTGAATTTCTGGTGATTCACAATTGGATGTAATTTTATGATGGGTTTTATTCTTTTTTATCCATCCACAGCTTCCATTAATTTGCTTGTTTTGTTTTCTGTTTATAACAGCCATTACGATTGGTCGATTAGGGCTAGTTTGCCCACAGGAAGTGGCACCTACTCTACACCAATTCATTAGGCAATGGTAATCATTTTTTTGTTGTTAGCTGTTATTCTTCCAGACTTTGTGTGTGGATTGCTTTTCTTTTTTGTGTATTGTTTCACAGTAAGAATTGACATTTTGTTTGATAGGTGTACGTCGCTGCGTAATATTCGTGACAATGAGGAGAAGGATTCCGCGTTCCGTGGAGTGTGTCACATGATTAACGTGAACCCAGGTGGTGTTGTACAAGACTTTATTTTTTTCTGTGATGCTATTGCGTCCTGGTCTCAGCCCAAGGCTGATCTCAAGGAAATGTTTTTTAAGGTAAGACAAATGTAGAACCTCTGACAATTTATTTCTTGACCAAGATTTATGGGCTGAGTTCTCGGGTTGTATATGATTTATCAAGATTTAAGGTAGCTCACTACACTAAAGCTTATACTCTGTATGACACTATGTCACAAGATGGCGATTTAATGTTTTGTGAAATTATTTGTATCGATTGCCTTTGTTTGTCTGTCATTGTAACTCAGTGGTTAAAAGATTGGGCTGGTGAACCACAGATCTCGAGTTCAAATCCCCCAGTCTTTTGTTCATATGTGTTGAAATGATTTTTTTGAAAATCATTTTTTTATCCAAATTTGTATATTTTTTGCTTTTTTGGCATATATACTTAATGTATATATAATCATATCTTTTATAATTAAATCATTCGTACTGATTTGAGAAACTACTTCTGGGTGTGGTGAGCCACCTTAATGTTTTATTCATATCATCGTAGATTCTTCTGGTACTAGTTTTTTTTTTGGTTTCAGATTTTGCATGGTTTTAAAAATCAAGTTGGGGAAGATAACTGGACCAAGTTTTCTGACCAGTTTCCGCAGCCATTGCGGGAACGCCTCGCCATGCATTACAATGTGTGATCTGCTCCATACAGGTGAGTCTGAAACGAGGTGCACAGTCAAGAAACATGTTTTCCTCTCGAATCTTACTTCTAGTGTAATTGGATTCATTTTCTCACTATTGGCTATTATTAGGTTTCTCTTTTAAAGGAAAAGTTAAAAAAAATAGTAAAAAATTACATTTAGAAATGGTGATTAAAGTCTTAATACCGTGATAGTATTTAACACTGATGTTGTGTTTATTTTTCAGGTCCAAGGGGAATAAGGGAAAGTGCTGTCGGGGATATCCCATAAGGCACTATGGGGTCCAGCAATGGGGTTGGCATCGCGTACGGGGAGGGCCAGCTCATCGGTCTCGCTGCCAATAGGCGACGCTTCACGAGGAGCGTGCAGCAGGCCAAATCGCGGAGGGTGGGTCGCGTAATCGGGAGGGCTACTGAGAAAAAAATCTTCATATCTCAACATCGCGCAATTAACAGGGATTGTTAGAATTTATCTGTAGATTGCATGCCCAAACTTTGTCAGTATATTGATTTGTGTTCCTATAGCAACATGTAACAAACAAAATTCTTCCTTCATCATAATGCTTGAATGTATGAAGATGGAAGAGGCACATCACAGGAGAATTGTAGCGTCCTGTTCGATTTCTATTATGGGATCCAATTATGGTTTGTCGGTAGATTTGTTCTGAAATGTTGTCACAGACTTGTGTGAACTGAAATGGTGTTGAAATGTTTGCTCTCATTATTTAGAATTACATTAAAAATCAACTAGTGTTGTTGGCAGTTTAGTGAACTGTGTATTGTATCGCTCCTGTGCTGTGCCTCTTCACACTATTATTAAAGCGAGTTAAGTGATTCAGTGCCCACGATGTATATCTGCACAAAAGGCCAAGATAGTTCTATTTAAACTTTGTACGGTGCCGTTATGAAAATTGTAAACTTCACTATATAATTTATACATGGATTATTTTGAAAATTAAAAGCAAATACATGTTCATGTACATTGCTGTGTTCGAAAGTTTGGAATACTTGTAACAGTGAACATCATACTCTTCAAGATTTCAGGATGTTTTGATGAATGGCCTGATGTCCAGATGTAATATTGTGAGGGCACTGATTAGTTTTGATAAATTAAACAAGTTCTCTTCAGCTTTTAAATGTTTCTTGTAATGTCTGTGAGAAATGAACTGGGTCACCGGAAAAAAAGAAAGAAAAAAAAAAGTTTCATTTTTGCTGTAATAAATGTAAACAGCCTTTTTGTAGCTATAAAACGATGGAAATATTCAAATATGAGTAGAAAGGTGACACGGAATTCCTGTTCTGGTTAGAAACAACATATTAAAAGTTTGAGATACTACCTATAGGTAGCTTTATTTCATACAAGGATCTCTGTTTGGAAGACTAAATTTTTGTTTGTGATTTGGCCTTTTCTCTCTCGGCTCTTGACTCCAAAGTTCGCATCACTCTCACAGACTAACCTTGCGTCTCAAGCAGCATCCTCCTGTAATCCGTTTTTTAGTGCAAGACCAAGCGCCCATTTTTTTTAATGTGCATCTGAATGCCAAAGCCTATTTCCTAAGCCTGGACGCAACACAATCCATGGCCAACGAGGTCGTGTCACAGTGTTATCCATAAGCTTCCTGTAAAGGACACGGAGAAGTGTATTCTGAAAGGGAAGTGACTCTATCGTTGTGCGATGAATACACTGATGTGGTGTTGATGCAGCAGCCAGTGATAAGATAACGATTGTCCACAGAGTTGTCTGCTCTTGTGGGGGATTGTGCCAGTATGAAGCAATCTTTTCCTTTTTTAAAATCACATTTTTATGTCTATTTTTAGCTGGTAGGTGTTTTTTTTTGGGGTGTATTTTTATCAATTTGAAGGTAGGTGTTGGTTAACAGGAATTTAACACGAGTAGGAAAATTAGGAGGTTAGATTGAGCAATAAAAGGACAAGGTGTGATTCACATTGTTTTGAGGCTGTAGATTTAAACTGAAACACAAAATTCTGGGAGATAAATAATAATAAAAAAAGATATCCAAAGTTATTAGTCTCAATTTTGGTTCAATGTAAATACTAAGAATCAAATACAATGTATTCGTAATTTGATGCGTTAACTGTTATGTTTAAATTATCAATTTAGTTTGCTATGCAAAAAGTAAAAATCTGATACCTATTATTCCCGAATGTTGGTTTTATTCTTAAAGATGAAATTTCAATGTTTGGACTTTAAAGTAATCGGTGAAGTTGTCATGTGTCCTTACCTTGAGCTCTCGCTGTCTGTGATAATTTTTGTAGAGTTCGTGTAATGATGTATGTGTAACATTCCAGTAGTAAAAGATTTAACATGATCAAGGGTGAAGTTTTATCGGAGAGAATGGTTGGTGTTAGCAAGGGAGCTCACTGTGTAAAAGGGTTGCTTCATATTGGTCCTTTTTTTTTTTTTTTTTTTGATTTTTGTTTTTTTTCTGTGATCAGATTTTTTTTTTATTTTACTAAGTTTTGCTGTGTTATTTTTTATTGTCATATAAACAAGTTCTCACAAGCATTTGTTTGAGGGAAATTAAGGTGTAATTGTTACATTGACTGTTTTACATTGCATGCAATAAAATTTGTCTGACTGACTTGTTTTTTGCTGATTTATGTTCCACTTGGATATGAAAACAAACTTCTGGTGCAAATGCTGGTATGCCATTGTGTATTGAAAAATGGAAATAGTTTACTGTAGTCACTGGAAATATGTAAGAAGTAGGAAGATTATGTAGCAATTGATCCTGATTAGTTGTAGCTTTAGTACTATCTTTGCAGCTTGAAGGCCTAGGTTACGTCGAGTCGTTCCCAGTAGCATGCTAACCCCAATGTTTAACACGTGTAACAGGAAGGGAGAAAATGAAACAGACTAGACCGGGATTCAAACCCAGGCCCCTTGAATCTCCAGTCGGGTGCTCTACCAACTGAGCTAACTGGCCACTGGCGATCGAAACCGGCTGATCCAGATCACTATATTCCTCCCTCTTTTTAAATGTCTTCACACCTGAAGACATCAACCCAGGATCTTTATCCCCTGGCAGGCATTTTCACCTGTCAGTTCCAGGGGTGGTCTTGCGGCACCAAATGTAACGGGGAGGGAGAAATTGCAACGGACCAGACCGGGATTCAAACCCGGGCCCCCTGAATCTCTAGTCAGGTGCTCTACTAACTGGCCACAGGTGATCGAACCCGGCTGACCACTATACATGGGTAGTGACATCTTTTAGCAAGTGTCTGGAATAAGCTGGGCTTTCAGAGATGACCTTGTAAATGAAGGTCACAGCAGGTGTTGGCATAAGAAAGAACCCTTGCTGGTGTGGCAGTTGAGGTCAAAATTTGTGGCATTTCACCCAAAACTGATTCATTGATGCAGTGAAAAATACTATATAATAATGGAATGTAGTTTCTGAATGAATGTTGTATCATGATCAATAAATCTGTGACATGTGTAATGGTCATTCCATGATGTAATTATTCATATGAATGTAATTATTAATCCCATCAAATGCAATAATTTCATCCTATGATGGAGTTATTCCATCAAATTTAATGATTGTATGACTTGATGGCACCCAAGGAATTATGATATAAAATTCATCTGGTGACATGAAATTATTCATCCCATGTTTTTGTAAGTAATGGTTGATTACATGTATGACTGATCCTATGACGAAATTGATCTTGTGATGTATAGTAATTCATCCCGTGAATTGCCTACATAATGATTGATCCCATGATATAAGATAATTGATCCCTTAATATAAAGTGATTGCCCATGATATAAAATGACTGATCCCATAATATAAAATGATTGATCCCATGATTAAAAAAAAATAATTGACCCCATAATATAAAATGATTGATCCCATGATATAAAATGATTGATGTCCTGAATTGTTATGTAAATGTTTGATCCTGTGAGTGTTAAGTGGTTAAACCCAGGCCATGTTTTTTTATTTTATTTTATTGTGTTTTGTTATGGTTTCTCATATGAAGGGATTCTACAGTCAAGTGTATGTAGGGAATTTTAGGGATTTCAAATTCAGGTAAGTATTTACAATCCCTTTAAACAATTTGTGAAATCTGCATTTTCTATAGGAAAGTTTAACGAAACTAATCTTGTGGAACCTGAAGTCTAGTCCTAGTATAGGGAATCATGCAGAATGGTATTTTCAATTTGGCAAGTAAACCAAGCCTTTTACATGCATTTTATATTTGTTTCCCATTGCAACAAATTTGTCCACTCTCCCTAACTTATCGTAGTAACACATTAGTTTGTCATCATATTTGGCGTGACCATGTATTAACTTTTAATTCGGATTTTTTCGGGTTCCGATCGATTGGTATGTTCCAAAGTGTATTTCCGGTGTTGAGGTGTCAAGGAAAATTGATGTCACTGCTGACTACTGTCTGGAAGATGAATGTCATTTGTAATTGAATTATGTCAGGCTGTGTGCAGGTTTAGGAAATGGTAGATTTGGATCGTTCAAAAAATTAGGGATTTGTAGATGAGCGTCTCCTGCTCGATTTAATGGAAGAAGAATGCAGCAAAAACCAGACAGTAATGAATCAACCAGGCGTTATTCCTGCTTGCGAAAAGTCAGCCACGGAATAATATGGAGTCTAGAAACGGCCTTTTATCAGTGAGTTGATGTACAGTTGCTAAAGAAAAGGTCCTATAGAATTCGTTCATTTTCCGTAACATGTTCATTCACTGAATATTAGAAATATATCTACAACTGTACAGTACAAGATACGGACAGCCGGTGGGTTCTTGTTAAGTTTTGTGATTTCGCGCTCAGCAGCAAGCTGACTCATATCAGTCAGATATTGGTATAGTAATTTTGGTTCTTAAAGAGTTGAAGGTTAATTTCTTATGGAACTGTGATTTATGAGTGTCTCGGTTGATTCCTTCAAAGCAGCTGGTTTAGCCTCAACTTATCATATTAACTTAATTGTATGATCACTCTCTGTAAATAGTTTTAACCTTGAAAAATATGTTTTTACTGTCCTAGCAAGCACATTGTCAAGTGATGTAATCTTCAAAGTCTAGGTATTCACTCATGCAGTAGAAGAGAGGGATGTGACAGACCACCTGTTAAGGACATGTGTGACGTTTCTGATATTTTCTCTAAAATCATTTTTACATGTCCTTGATATGAAGAGTTCCTGTATAATTTTCAAAATAGGTTAAATTTTATATTGTAGCAATATTACCACACTATGCATATTGGCCCAAGTAGCTCAGCGGTTAGATCATCTAACCAGTAAATGCAAGGTCCCAGGTTCGATACTTGATAGTTCCAAAGAGTTTTCTCTCCTTCCTTGCTACAGTAATGTCTGTCTATACAGCTTACTCTAATACATAAGAGCTGACTTTACATTTTTACTTGCAACGACCAGGAACTATCAAAATATGAAAACTCCAAAACAGACAGGCTAATCTTTTAAATTTGTAGAAATGAGATAGAATGCAAGTGATGTCACGAAAAATTACATATTATTGAGAAATATCTTTAAAACAAATTGTACATGTAATAGATGTTTGAGACATTTCAGTACAAAAAATTAACTTGCCCATGGGCTAGTAGTGTCTGTTACTTTTCCCCTAGATAAAACACTTGCCCACCCAACATGTCAGGTTGTGGGATTTATCAGCCTAAAAGCTTATTGGATTGCCTCATTTCTCCTGTAATACATCAACCAGAATCTTTCATCTATTGAAATCCTGGTCATGGCACCAAATGTAATAATAACACAGGAAGGAAGAGAATATGAAAATATAGCGGGTACAGCAGAATTGAACTTTTTTCAAGGGTGTCGGTTCCACCTCACTGACTTCCATCATGTGGGGCTTGATTGTCAATGTTGTCAAGTTTTGACTCTCCTTTTGGATTTTTAATGATCTCTGATTGTTCTGTCATATTGTTCTTTATCAAAATAATCAAATTTAAAAACCACAATAAGTGCATAATATTCTTCCAAAAAGTATGGAAAAAATCAATACTTAATTTATGTATCATACCAACCTGTTTGCATCACAATCACAATCAGTGCTCCCACTGGACCAAAATTCTCTTTCGCCACTTTTTCGGGGTGCGGCGCGGCGCAAATAATCTCATGCTTTACAATTATTTCCATCATATTATTTTATTCATTACAGTGATTTTAGCATTTTGAATCAGTTACATTACTTAATCATATCCAGCTACCATTATACCTAAACACTTCTTTCTGAATTATTAAGAAGTTGATTTGTTTTTTGATAAATTCTATTATGGAAATAAAAAATCAGATAATAAATCATATAAATATAAACTTAATGATGCTACACACCTCAGTGAAAACAATGTGAACATTGCCCGAAATGCAGATGTCACAAAATATCAAGCCCAATTTAGAGTCGTACATGTATCTCAACCATTCCCTTTTAGATTTCCGTTTTGGTCTGGAAGATTTTGCAATTTGGACAGAATCAGATGTTTGAGCAGGTGGGGTTGACTGTAAAGCCAAACATAGATATTTTTTTAAATTCTAGACCGACTAGGGTCAGAAGCTATGAGTTTAGTGTCAAAATAGAATGGGGTGCATAGTCTTCTGAGATTAGCATTTTCATACTGTTTGCGCACCGAACTTCAAAGAAAATTATTTATTAAAATTGCTATGTCCATATCAATGGTGACTGACCGCATTGTTTATGAAATCTTCGAACTAAAATCAAAATCTTGTAATCAACGAGCTTGGCCGCAAAAACAAACAATTGATGTATATACATTATACACAATAATACGGCCAATTTAATTACCGGTCGGTTCTGTGGTTAAGAATTGACATTAATGTGGAGATGATAACAGGATAATGAATAATACTTTAAATGTTAAACAATTGACCACAGCAGGGTACACAGCTGTCCAATGTACTTTATTACATAATCACCGACTTTTTTGCAGCCATACATTACCTGAGGCTATTATCTGGCCTTCGTGACCAGCTCTGTGTGCACTGGAGCGACGCAAGATTTCCGGTTGCACACGTTGACTGAATAAACAGATTTTGACTGCATAAACAAACAGGCGATAATGTGTCACTGACAAAGGAAAACACAAGACAGATTAAAATGCAATTTATTGCAGAAAGGGATTTTCGCCACTTTAATTTTTTTTTCACCATTTTTGAAAAAAAGTCGCCATTGGCGAAAATAGCGAAGCCCAGCTCGAGCACTGATCACAATATAATGACATACAAATGTATTGTTACACCCCTAGGTTTAACTAAAAATAGAAATAGATAATGCATTGAAGAGCTAATTAAATGATGCGTCAGCTATTGTGACATAATTTGTCTGCTGTCATTCAGTGAGCCACTTGTTGAGGGATCATGGTTACCCTAGAAGGATTTTCTTTTACTGCCAGACTTGCATTACGTGACTTTTCTAGGAAAATGACTATGATAATAGTAAAACCACTTACGTATTGCTAAATAAATTTATCTGTTCATATGTCAATAAACAAACTATATCATATGCACTTTCAGCCTTGGGCAGTTTGTGGGCACATATCCTGTGCTGACCATTGTGCTGAGTTTTGTAATCTGTGGGATTGCCTCCCTTGGAATGGTCAACTTTAAAGAAACAGACATAACGGAGAAATTGTGGGTCCCTTCCTATTCTCGCATACAGGACGAGAAGAAATGGATGATGGAAAACTTCCCTCCAGACACAAGATTTGCTAAAATAATAGCAGTGGAAAACAACATTCTGTCCCCACGATCACTGAGTGCGGTAAGATTTCACCTGAATTTTTCTATTACGGAGTAAAAACATAATAGCATCTATCAAGAATATTAAAGACACTTTATACAAAATAGAAAATTCTACATCCTTTTTAAGAGTTCCAATTTTTACTGACATTTTTACAGCTTTTGAGAAAATCTGGGTTTCCTTACTGTAGATTATAAATACAATGTCATGATCCACCAAGAGCATTTTTAAAATCATTGTGTGGAAAGAGTTTAAGTGATACTTGTTCTGCATATTTATTCATTTATTTATACAGAAATGGAGTTTGATTTGTTTGCAGCAAGTGTTAAGAATTGCATGAGTAAAGGGATTGTCTATTTGTATGTTGTAAAATCAAACATTTTCATGGGGTCCTAATATTTGTTGACGTGTTTGTGGCATGGACACAACTACAAAAATGATCACCAGAAAGTGAATGTTAATGAATAGCAATATTCCACTTCTACAAAATGTTCTCTTGATACGAACCACAAAAAAAAAAAAAAAATAACCCCAGGAAAACAAAGTGATTCCGCAGTTTCCTTATGATTTGTCACTTCATATTATGGTGACACTCCTTTCTGTTAAGATGCTAGTGCCCGCATTTATTTACTGAATAAGATTTTATGTTGTTTATATTCTACTGTATCGTATGGGATTTTTGGATAATTTATTTTGTCTCTCTCTATCTCTCTTTTTTTATATACATTTATGTATGTTTACACTGTTGTCTTCCATTTTCAGATGTTAGATCTTTATAACAAAGCAATATCATTTCATGAAAATGGTTACTCCTATAACCACATGTGCTTAAGGTATAGTATCTTAGTCAGAAATGAACTTTGTGTAATTAAGAGTATGTGTAAGATAATTCACATAGAATTAATTTGACCTGATTTTGAATTTCAGAGTTGGTTTTCACTGCAGAGTGAGCAGTATTTTAGAAATTTGGTCGTATAATAAAAGTACTATCGCACACCTGACTTATGATGGCATACTGAGAGATATAAACAGCATAAAATACAGGTATGTATAAACACCTGACATACAATGATGAGAGATTTAAATAAAATACAGGTATGTATTAACACTGACATACAATGATGAGAGATTTACTGTGGATTTACAGTAAGTGTGAACGAGACATATCGGCAAGTACATGACGTGCTTCAGATAGTTCATTGGAAAGTCCCAGAGTGATTTTAAAGAGCGCTTTTGATAGGTCGGTTAAATTATAGGTAGGCGGTCCCAAGTATTTGGCATTGTATTATCTTGTGCCTAACAAGTAAGTTTCAATATTTGATTTCTGTGTAAATTGCACTGTACGAAGCGTGAGATTCAATATCTGTTTTGATTTGACAACGGAGATTTGAGATTATGTTAATAAAATGTCTTGTAAAGTTTATCTTATATATACTAGATATCTACATGTATAAAAGTGATGGGATATCTTATAAAGAAAAAAATATAAGATGTCTTATAAAAGATACAAGATATCTCGTAAACTTTAGAAGATATAACTTTTATCAGATACCTTATAAATTTTATCTTTTAAACAGGAATAACCGTGTTATATTTATAATTCATCGCAGTATCAATAGGTATGGGAGGGGGAATACAGGGTGAAAAAGGAGAGCTCCGATTTGTAAAGAAAAGGCAGGATACAGGGCTCACACTGGACCAAAATTTTGTGTCGCAACCTGGCGTGCATCGACTCATACACGTTTACTGTAGATCTATATTTCATGTATATTATTCAAGAGGCATATACAACATATCATATCTCTGATTATTCTTACACAATTTATACAACATAGCTTTGTTTAGCTTTTATCACAAATCTCTATAATTATTAGGATATTGTGAAAATCGATTGTATTTCAGCAGATTGCTTTTTAGTCAGTCTGATGACATTGCAGCACAATCATGGTTTTATTTCTAAATATTGTTTTTGGCTATTAAGTTGACTCAATTCTATTTCATACCAGAAAAAAATAGGAGTATTTCATAGCATATAAACTGGCTATATTAAATAAAGACAAGAAATGAGTTTCTAAATGTTTATTAATCATTTTAGTAGTGTAAATGACATATATTACTCATTAAATTTGCAGTCTAGAAAAAGTCACTGATGACAGTTACTTAAAATTGATTACTGTAATACATAACACATGATCATAGTTTCACATCACATTTTCACTGAATAATCCTGTTTTCATCTTGAAATCCAGAATGACAAAGTGGTCCTTTGGTGAATCTCATCATGTAGAGGAGAAGGGACTTCATGAAGTCTGAAACAAATTTTAAATGGCTTAAGATGATGTGAAGTCAAAAGATGACAGGGTAGCAATTTCAAAAAAACCTACTGTTTTGCGTTTCCTCATGGCCATTTTCTAAATAGATCAAACTAAAGACCTAAAGAATAATGCAATTTCCCAACATTCCTCTATTTATACACTATACTAACGTCAAATGGATTAGAAAATATAGCTGAACATTCTGGTTTACCTTTCTAGATGAAATCGCTTTTGTACTGTGATGAACCGACAAATTAAATTTTAAATATTTTTATTAACACGGAAGTATCTTCCATTGACTAGATTGTGTGCACAATCACACGCTTTTTATTCCATCCAGTACAAAACAGATAGCTCCCCAGTAATGACTCGGGGTATGTCTATATTTACGATATGTACTGTAGGCAACTGGCACGCACAAAGTTCATTTCATTCACACCTACCTGCACATAGAGGATCAACCCTTTGTTTTGTGTAAACTGCTAAATAAACAAGACGCCCCTAAGTCTTATTGTTCCCATGCGACAGGGTATCCACATTCTGCACAGGTAAAACAGCCCTGAGGCTGTTTGGATGCCAACAGCTGAAATTCAAAATGGTGCGCGAATACTAAAATACGAAATGTCCGTGTCGCATTTCCGGAATTTCTGTCGCATTTTTTTCTGAAAAATCGCAAAATGCGACAAATGCGATGGGCAGCGCGAGCCCTGAGGATAGCAATATCCCAGAATTCAAATAGTGCTGAATATTGAAAAGAAGAAAAAAAAAAGACGGGATCGAAAATGCTGCGGGAAAAGGCAGGATCCGCAGTTGCCTCTATATCCCAATAAAAATTGAAAGGTTACTCCCTTAAATTCCTGTAGATACTTGTCAGTTTTAAGTGATCAGAAATTTCAGTACATGTTTCTATAGGCGATTTTGTCCGTTTAAGAACAATGCTTTTGTTTTGTTGTCTCTTTCACATTCGCAGTTTCCATATCGTTATTTTAAAATAAATCTCTCAGAGGATATTTTCGAAATCTTGCAAAGCATTGGAAAAGATCGATGTCGGAAAAATTTCTAAATTCAAATAGTTAGGGGGAAGAGGGGGTAAAAACTCGTAAGTTTCTGTCATCTGACATCGATTACACGTTAGTGGGAAAAAAAGACAACTGACTTTAAAACCACATAATAATACATTTTAATAAACGTTTAATAGTTTCAATGTACACTTTCATTTGTTTTACTTGTTAATCGATTAGTTTCAACATACTTCATATTTAGTTTTGTATTGGGGGGGGTCTTGGTGAGAACTATGCGAACTCAGTTTTCTCTAACATTGAACATTTGATCTTGCCCCTAAAATAATTTGTCAGATTAAGTAATAAGATCAATAGATATTCTACTTCAAGAAAACATTTATTTTCAACACATGGCATGCTTTGATGTCTTTTACTGTTATATATGCCCACATTTTCGTAAGAAATTCGGAAGTAACCATCGCTATATACTGTTAATTGAATGAACAACGGCAAGTTCTGTGAATTCTAGCAAAAACTAAATTCCCCAAACCACCCCTCTCCTGTACATGTAACACATTATTAAAGAAATTCAGCATTTCGTTAGCATTAGACGCGCCTTCTATGACGTCATAATAAACCACAGCAAAGGTCGATTGTTAATGTTGCAATACTGGCGTACCTTTGAACCTATATCACTGGTCCACCCCTAACTGTATGTCCATAGGAGTTTGAAATTTTATCAATAAAGTTAATAAAATGTACTTGATTGACCAAGCCTTGAGCTATGGTCAATCAAGTACATTTTATTAACTTTATTGATAAAATTTCAAGTCCCTATGGTATGTTTATGATTGCGATTACCCGTTGTACGAACGCGACACTTGCTTCGTCAATATATATAATATATATATATATAAAGTCTCTTTTTCGGAAGTAAAATACAGAAAAAACTCTAAACACTTTGTTGAAATATTTCAACCGTGTTCCCGGTCTTCTTCACGAAAACACGACTGAAGAAGACCGGTAACATGGTCGAAATATTTCAACAAAAAGTTTAGAGTTGCTCTCTCTCTCTCAGTGTATATATATATATATAAATTTTCAACACTTCGTTCGTGTTCAGACCACAGGGGCTCGTCACGAATTGACCCTCTCTATTCTATATTTACATTTATGTGTAAATATAGAATAGACGATGTCAAATTTTAAAAAGACAAATATTTCATGACGAGTCCCTGTGTTCAGACGAAATATGCTTCTCTTGGATTTTCTTTGCAATTTCTTGAAAGTCATTTCCCTAAAAATTTCTCGCAGTTTTACAAATTAAAGACACCTTTGGTACAAATATTTCTTCTTAATAAATTTTGTCTGATTTCTCTATTAATATACACTTGATTTCTTTTTAATTTCATACTCGATTAACAAAATTACATCCGGTGTGAGCTTCGTTGGCGACATTTTCGGTGCAAGAGTTCCCATGATTGACAATTTTATAACGTGACCTTTTCGACGCCTAATTTCTTACTGATTTTACCATAAAATAAACCCTCGGCATGTAATTTTAAAATCAACATCATTGTTTTAGTTGGTATTGGTTTTCCCTTTTCGCAGTCTCTTCCATTGTGCTAAAAGATTATGTAATGATACACTAGTGTAAAGACACGTGTGACCATCTAAAATTATTTTTATTCCCGCCCCTTTAAATATTGGTCCAATCGCAGTGATTGTTCTTTCCTTGATGCGTCATCATTGACAGATTTGTTTTGAAACCAACTATCCGAGACCTCGAATGAACTTGAGAAGCTGAGTCATTCACACTTTCTGTAAATTCACAGTAAATAAAATACAGGTATGTATTATCACTGACATACAATGATGAGAGATTTAAATAAAATACAGGTATGTATAAACACCTGACATACAATGATGAGAGATTTAAATAGAATACCGGTGAGTATTAACACTTACAAATTTATATTGAGTATATTGATTTCATCAATGATATACACAAAACCAAGACAGACATATTGATTTCATCAATTGTATTTGATATACATAAAGCCAAGACAGATTTATATTGATTTTATCAATTGTATCTTTATTTGATTTATTTCCTTTTTATAACTTTATGTAACAAAATTATATTATTAATAAAATCGAGATTTACAGACATAGAATTCCAAATTATTTTATTTCTGTAGAATTAGCATATAAAAAGTTCATTGTATACATGTATCTCCCTCAAAATGGTTTAAGCACATTGGTATGTGTGTCTTTCATTTAATTGTAGCCCAATGTACCACAACAGACTGGATGTTACCACCATGCTTGGGAAGGTTTTGTTTGACACAGATGGTAACATCATAGCTGCAGAAGTGGCATCCATTTTGTTTCTTCTGAAGGACGAGGAGGAGGTACTCACATCTACTCACTGTTACACTGCTGTTATAAGTCACATCTACTCACTGTTATACTACTGTTATAAGTCACATCTACTCACTGTTATACTACTGTTATAAGTCACATCTACTCAGTGTTACACTACTGTTATAAGTCACATCTACTCACTGTTATACTACTGTTATAAGTCACATCTACTCACTGTTATACTACTGTTATAAGTCACATCTACTCACTGTTATACTACTGTTATAAGTCACATCTACTCACTGTTATACTACTGTTATAAATCACATCTACTCACTGTTATACTACTGTTATAAGTCACATCTACTCACTGTTATACTACTGTTATAAGTCACATCTACTCACCATTACACTACTGTTATAAGTCACATCTACTCACTGTTATACTACTGTTATAAGTCACATGTACTCACTGTTATACTACTGTTATAAGTCACATCTACTCACTGTTATACTACTGTTATAAGTCACATCTACTCACTGTTATACTACTGTTATAAGTCACATCTACTCACTGTTATACTACTGTTATAAGTCACATCTACTCACTGTTATACTACTGTTATAAGTCACATCTACTCACTGTTATACTACTGTTATAAGTCACTTGGGAGTAAAATTCATTCAATAAATGAATTGAAAATGCTTACATATTTAATCCATTATGAAGTAAGGTGATCTTCTCATGATTGTGTGGTACTGTTCCTTTGTGTATGGTGTTTGTGTTGTTCGGCTGGTTGGATGGGTGAGAATGTGTTCTGCGTATAATCAATTTCTAATCCGAGGCAGGCTACTGACAAATAAGTTGATGTTACAGGGGTTTCGGCAGTCTTGTTTTCAGGGGTTTCAGCAGTCTTGTTTTCAGGGGTTTCAGCAGTCTTGTTTTCAGGGGTTTTAGCAGTCTTGTTTTCAGGGGTTTTAGCAGTCTTGTTTTAAGTCAGTATTTTGCTAATTCTTTGGTCGTTGTGGTGATCTTGCAGATGTAACCATTGATTGGTATTGTCTGGCATGTTTTGTGTTTTGTACCAATTGTTTGTTGTTCGTTACATATAGACTTTGGCTTTTGCTCCTGTTTTGAATAATCAGGGGGTGGGGAGCTTTTGATGGGTGTGACTGGTCAGTAGGGGGTTTGCTTCTTCTAATCATCTAGTCATTCCATGGGTGTGTGTATGCTCTGTTCTCAATTTTGTGTTCTTTGTAGGATTTGTGAGATTGATCACTGTTCATTATCTTTATCATAAGGCTGTTCTGTTAGGTGTGACATGGTGTTTTTTTCCAGATGAGACCAGCAGCGATGAAGTGGGAGACAGAAGTCATACAGTTAGTGCAGAAAGGTCATCCACACCTAAAGGAGACTTACATATACGCCACTCGTAGGTCAGTTCCCACTGCGTATTCAAAATATAAATTGTATAAAATGATCAGTTTAGATATCAGTTTATGTTAGTTACAAGCAATTCTTGTTTATTTTCCTGTAATTTCTCAAGAATATGTGCTTTTCATTTCTCATGATATTCTCTGTTGGTTTTGTTGATAAATAACTATGAAGTCATAATCAACTGCTTGTAAAAAAAAAATCCATCTCGTATAAACATGTAGAGTGGCAATTTTTATTTGTGTGTGTTGGTAGCATTGATTGCCCACGATAGTCACTGTTTTATATGATTTGTCACACACACGTTTTGTCTGGGTACCAGTTTTATATGTTTTATCACACACACGTTTTGTCTGGGTACCAGTTTTATATGTTTTATCACACACACGTTTTGTCTGGGTACCAGTTTTATATGATTTGTCACACACACGTTTTGTCTGGGTACCAGTTTTATATGATTTGTCACACACACGTTTTGTCTGGGTACCAGTTTTATATGATTTGTCACACACACGTTTTGTCTGGGTACCAGTTTTATATGATTTGTCACACACGTTTTGTCTGGGTACCAGTTTTATATGATTTGTCACACACACGTTTTGTCTGTGTTCCAGTTTTATATGATTTGTCACACACACGTTTTGTCTGGGTACCAGTTTTATATGTTTTATCACACACACGTTTTGTCTGGGTACCAGTTTTATGTTTTATCACACACACGTTTTGTCTGGTTACCAGTTTTATATGTTTTATCACACACACGTTTTGTCTGTGTATCAGTTTTGACGATGAAGGATATGGAGCAGTGAACGAAGACATTAACCTACTCTCTGTTGGCATCTGCATTGTCCTCATCTTTGTCATCATAACTCTTGGGAGGTTTAATCTTGTAGAGCATAAGGTAAGAGTTGTGAAGATCTATTCTGTACAGAGTTAATGTTTAGTTTAATCATGCTATTGTAATATGTTTATTATTGTTGATAGTGAAATTTGCGTGTTTGTGTGTTTCAGCTGCTATTGTCTCTGGCTGGACTTCTGAGTGTGGGGATGTCCATTGGTTTTGCGTATGGCTTGGCCACCACCTTTGGAGTTATTTATGGTCCTGTACATGCCATCATGCCTTTTCTCTTGCTTGGTAAAGATCTCTCAATTTCAACTTAATATGCAGTGTTTAGCTTAACATCATTAAATGTTCTGGCTAAAGACAATATTGATTCAGTATTCTTTGTGCTTTGGATGCTTTTATACATTGATAAAGGACATTTTTATGACCTTTGACCTCTTTGCCACAGGTATAGGTGTAGATGACATGTTTGTCATTGTGGAGGCCTGGAAAAATCTAACCCCCAAGGAACAACAGCTACCTCTCCCCAAGCAGGTCGCCATGACAATGAAACATGCTGGTGTGTCAGTGACCGTGACCTCTGTAACAGATATTGTGGCCTTCGCAATTGGAGCTTCAACTGTAAGTGTCTCCCTCTGTTGTCTATCACTGTAAGTGTCTCCCTCTGTTGTCTATCACTGTAAGTGTCTCCCTCTGTTGTCTATCACTGTATGTGTCTCCCTCTGTTGTCTATCACTGTGTCTCCCTCTGTTGTTTATCACTGTAAGTGTCTCCCTCTGTTGTCTATCACTTTAAGTGTCTCCCTCTGTTGTCTATCACTGTAAGTGTCTCCCTCTGTTGTCTATCACTGTGTCTCCCTCTGTTGTCTATCACTGTAAGTGTCTCCCTCTGTTGTCTATCACTGTATCTCCCTCTGTTGTCTATCACTGTAAGTGTCTCTCTCTGTTGTCTATCACTGTGTCTCCCTCTGTTGTCTATCACTGTAAGTGTCTCCCTCTGTTGTCTATCACTGTATCTCCCTCTGTTGTCTATCACTGTAAGTGTCTCTCTCTGTTGTCTATCACTGTGTCTCCCTCTGTTGTCTATCACTGTAAGTGTCTCCCTCTGTTGTCTATCACTGTATCTCCCTCTGTTGTCTATCACTGTAAGTGTCTCTCTCTGTTGTCTATCACTGTATCTCCCTCTGTTGTCTATCACTGTAAGTGTCTCCCTCTGTTGTCTATCACTGTATCTCCCTCTGTTGTCTATCACTGTAAGTGTCTCTCTCTGTTGTCTATCACTGTATCTCCCTCTGTTGTCTATCACTGTAAGTGTCTCTTTCTGTTGTCTATCACTGTGTCTCCCTCTGTTGTCTATCACTGTAAGTGTCTCCCTCTGTTGTCTATCACTTTAAGTGTCTCCCTCTGTTGTCTATCACTGTGTCTCCCTCTGTTGTCTATCACTGTAAGTGTCTCCCTCTGTTGTCTATCACTGTATGTGTCTACCTCTGTTGTCTATCACTGTATCTCCCTCTGTTGTCTATCACTGTAAGTGTCTCCCTCTGTTGTCTATCACTGTAAGTGTCTCCCTCTGTTGTCTATCACTGTGTCTCCTTCTGTTGTCTATCACTGTGTCTCCCTCTGTTGTCTATCACTGTAAGTGTCTCCCTCTGTTGTCTATCACTGTAAATGTCTCCCTCTGTTGTCTATCACTGTAAGTGTCTCTCTCTGTTATCTATCACTGTAAGTGTCTCCCTCTGTTGTTTATCACTGTGTCTCCCTCTGTTGTCTATCACTGTAAGTGTCTCCCTCTGTTGTCTATCACTGTGTCTCCCTCTGTTGTCTATCACTGTAAGTGTCTCCCTCTGTTGTCTATCACTGTATGTGTCTCCCTCTGTTGTCTATCACTGTGTCTCCCTCTGTTGTCTATCACTGTAAGTGTCTCCCTCTGTTGTCTATCACTGTAAGTGTCTCCCTCTGTTGTCTATCACTTTAAGTGTCTCCCTCTGTTGTCTATCACTGTAAGTGTCTCCCTCTGTTGTATATCACTGTGTCTCCCTCTGTTGTCTATCACTGTGTCTCCCTCTGTTGTCTATCACTGTAAGTGTCTCTCTCTGTTGTTTATCACTGTGTGTGTCTCCCTCTGTTGTCTATCACTGTAAGTGTCTCCCTCTGTTGTCTATCACTGTGTCTCCCTCTGTTGTCTATCACTTTAAGTGTCTCCCTCTGTTGTCTATCACTTTAAGTGTCTCCCTCTGTTGTCTATCACTGTGTCTCCCTCTGTTGTCTATCACTGTGTCTCCCTCTGTTGTCTATCACTGTGTCTCCCTCTGTTGTCTATCACTGTAAGTGTTTCCCTCTGTTGTCTATCACTGTTGGTAACCAGTATATTTACAATATTTTGTCCACTATATTTTGATCACTTACTGCGCAGTGGGTAAGAAAGCTCAAGTGAGCTTTTTTGATCACCTGTTGTCCGTCTGTCTGTCTGTTGTAAACTTTTTACATTTTTGACTTCTTCCCTAGAACCACATGGTTAATTTCAACGAAACTGGGCAAAAAGCATCCTTGGGTGAAGGGCTTTCAAGTTTGTTCAAATGAAGGGCCATGCCCCCTTCAATTGGGAGATAATCATAAAAATGCAAAAATTGAGTGGGTTCATTTAAAAATCTTCTCAAGAACCACTGGGCCAGAAGAGCTGAATTTTACATGAAAGCTTCCTAACAAAGTGCAGATTCATGTTTGTTAAAATCATGACCCCCTGGAAGTACTTTGGGGTCACAATAGAAGATACAAGTTTTACATGCAAATATATAGGGAAAATCTTTAAAAATGTTCTCAAGAACCACTGAACCAGGAAAGTACAAATTTACATGAAAGCTTCCTGACATAGTGCAGATTTCAAGTTTGTTAAAATCATGGCTTCCACGGGTAGGATGGGACCACAATAGGGGATTAAAGTTTTACATACAAATGTATTGGGAAATTCTTTAAAAATCTTCTCAAGAACCACTGGGCCAGGAAATTACAAATTTACATGAAAGTTTCCTGACATAAAGCAGATTCAAGTTTGTTCAAATCATGGCCCACAGGGGTAGAATGGGGCCACAATAGGGGATCAAAGTTTTACTTTGGAATATATAGGGAAAATCTTAAATAATCTTCTCGAAAAAACCAATGGGCCAGAAAAGTTTACATTTACATGAAAGCTTACTGACATGATGCAGATTCAAGTTAGTAAGAATCATGGCCCCTGGAGGTAGGTTGGGGCCACAGTAGAGATTAATGTTTTACATGCAAATATGTATGGAAAAATCTTTAAATATGGGCCAAGATGATTCAGGTGAGCAATATACCAAAGTCCATTCACAAATCAATTCAATGAAAATTAGATGTCAGATCCACTCGCATACATATATGTGTAAGTGAGCAGATCTAACATCTAATTTTAATTAGATTGTACACAAATATTTATATCGACATCAGAAAAAGTCTAAATCATATTAAAACTTGTATCATTTCTATTTGTGTTGTATTAATCGTATTTTTCTTTTGCCCTTCCAAAGATGTTCATTGATTGTAGTAATCTAAATATCACAGATTATCAACCTCATATTAAATAAAAATATTTGTCCTCGCATATGAATGTGATAAAAAGAAATCACAAAGACACAATTATTTTATTTCCTTGGGAAAATATGTGCAGTAATGTATATAGACTATCACAGTAATTTCATTGGAACGTTGAACCTGACGGACAAAATTCAACTCAGTACAACAAAGTCTACTCCTATATATAGCATCATAGGATAGATTTTATTGTCTGACATGTCTCAAAAAATTCACAAGCACTGGATGTTCACACCCTGAACAAATGCCAGAACTGAACGTGTATGATGATAAGAGATTCTACGGTCAGTGATTGTACCGGTATTATATATCTAAACAGGAAGGAGTGATGTTTATCATGTACGTGTCCTTCTCTTGTAGGTGATTCCTGGTCTGAGTGCGTTCTGTATCGATGCGGCCCTAGGGATTTTGGCTCTGTTTATCTTGCAGTCGACATTTTTTGTGGCGTGTTTGACTCTGGATCAGAAACGAATCGAGGCTCAAAGGGACGCCATTTTGTGTTGTGTAGCCTACAAAAGCTTTGAACCCAATAAATGCAGTCAGAAAAATTTTCTGGCTTTAGCGTTTAAGAAATATTTGGGACCATTCTTCATGAGGACTCCAGTCAAGGTCAGCATCATGTTAAATAAGTGCAGAGAGAAAGATGAATTAAAATCTGTTTCTTTAAGGAGGAATAACACGAGAGAAATCTGGTATGGATGGAAAGTGGAGAATATGTAGAATAATGTTTTGAAATTGAAAGTTTCAAATTCACCTCGTTTAGTGAAAAAATGCAGTAAAGAGTAATGTGTGGGAAAAAATTAAAACTCCTGCTCGACCTGAATACATAGATTACAGATCAGCAGTTGACACATAAACCTACTGAGCTACCCAGCTAAGTAATTAAATTTAAAAGGAAAATACAAATATTGTTGGTATATATATTTTCATTCAAGTTTCAAAAGGAAGTCAGTCATTATGACAATGTATTTATTCCTCCTCAAAGTACACAATATATGAAAATTCAACAGTTTTGAAAGATTATTACCTTCCAGTTAGAATCATTTATTGCATTATTTAGCACAGATGCATCTTTGAACTCAGTCTTTAACTGTTGACAGGTAATAGTGATGATTGTGACCTTTTCTCTGCTGGGGGTCAATATTTACGGCTTCTACCACCTGAAGCAGGACTTTGATCTTGTGATGTATATACCCTCGGATTCCTACGCTCACCAGTTTGCTAAGGCCCAAGAGAAGTATTTCCCTGACAGAGGAGTAGAAGTCAATGTTTACTGTGGTGAGTTCTAAACTAATTCAGAAATGGCCTTCACCTTTCTGTAAGGGGTAAGTGGTGGTTTAACAGGTTCTTGACCGCTGGTTTAGCTCTCGGTCTATTCTGGTGAATTGTCAGTAGAGCAGTTAATAAGGGGATGTCTGAGACAGAATTTTCTTTTTAAAATACTTTTATGTAATATTTATCTGATTTTTTCATGAAATACAATTTATTTTGTCTTGGCTTTAATCTTGTGTAACAACGTAATCAGTTGCAATGCTTGTCATATTTATCCCTCTTCACTTTTTCAGTCGTGATGCATTTAGCCAATCAAAATGTAGAACATATCACAGTTAACATGAGAATTCATTTAGCCAATCAAAATGTAGAACATATCACAGTTAACATGAGAATGCATTTAGCCAATCAAAATGTAGAACATATCACAGTTAACATGAGAATGCATTTAGCCAATCAAAATGTAGAACATATCACAGTTAACATGAGAATGCATTTAGCCAATCAAAATGTAGAACATACCGGTATCACAGTTAACATGAGAAAAAGTTTTTGAAAAGTTTTCTGCATGTTAAACATCGTTTGCCACAGGTATAAGATTTTATCATGTCGCCTATTTCAAGCACATTGATATTTTCGGAATCACTTTGGCCGTTGTCTGTATACATATTTGCCTATTCCTTTTAGACCATAAGAGTTATGACTTTGATATTTAATGTGACTTTTATGTGCTCCTTGTGTGAGGGTCATTTGATTCATACAAATTCTATCTTCTATAAATAGAATCATGTTGTATTGTACAACAGACAGTGCCCATCAATACCCTTTTGATATTTATATGTATATAAAATCTTTATAGACGTTCTGGGACTAATTTAGACGTATGTGATGTACATGTATTTATGTGAAAATGACATGTAGTGTTTGATATTTTTAGGCGACATACATTATGGTTCCAGTCAGAAGATCTTGAACGAAATGCTGGCAAAAATCGGCTCAGATCCGGGGGTGGAAAATGGAACAGTTATAAGCTGGTTTCCAGCCTTTGAAGCTTGGCTGAGGAGCTTGAACAACTCGAAACTGGCTAAATATAGTAATGTTTATTAGTCACTGGTTATTGATTAACTGTGGTTAAAAATGTGAATAGTCTTTACTGAATTGTTAGTACCGGTACTCTTGATACTTTACTTTACTCCCACAGAACTTTGGGGGGGGGGGGGGGGGGGGGGGGGGTGTTACTGGAATCAGCATATCCCTCTGCCTGTCTATCCATCAGAATTTTTTGTATAGAGATTTTCTTAGATACTGTTCAATATTTCCCCAAGAGTTTAGGGAAATGTATGTAGTGCAAACATCTGGTAATATTAGGTTGGTTTTGTCTGTTTTTGGAAATTCATAGCTCTCCTTTTAAGAATTCTTTTGAAGATCTCTGTTGATATTCATTTTTTGCTACACAGAGAAACAATTTCTGTGTTTATTCTTTCAATACCATCTTCTTTTTTATATATATACGAATGTTTGTACTTGACACAAAGTTTATTTGTGGCATGGCGTGTGGCTTTATATTAATTCCAGCTCAAGGTCATTTGGACAACGTCACTGGTAGAAAAACATGATATAGTTCATATATGGATTACCATATATTTATATAAGATTACGAAATTGATACAAATGTCCCTAAAGATCCTACCCTATAGTCATGTGAAGGTCTCAAGGTCACTGGGGGAAAAGGTATTTATTTCTTTTCCAAATCCTATCAGTAACATGGAGAACCATTGGCTTATAAATCTCAGGGTTAACAAGTTGTGTGGGGTTTCTTACCAATATTGATATTTTTTGAAGTCAGAACAATGTCCTTGCATTCATTATTGTACTGTCTGTTTCAGATCATTACCCATACGATGAGTTGGAGTTCGATTCCCTGGCCCTGAGGTTTGTAGAACAGACACCAGTGGGACGGGCCTTCAGGAGATTTATGAAGTTTGATAAAACAATTAACCCTCCAATTCTCAAGGTAACACAATTACTGGGAGTCTTTTAAAACAAGGTCATGAAACTGTTTGTAGGAAATGAGCATTGGAACTGATTATTTTTGTAATGTTGAATTATTAAGATGTAAAATTATCAACAAGGACAATACAAATGTGTGTTTTCAGAGTTATTCCTCTGACTTAATGTATTTCCACCCTTCTGTGACATCATAAGATTTTGCAAAGTCAATGATTTGATAAGATTTATGTATGACAGGAACATAAATTTTGTTTGAATCTTTTTCAATAGTTTTTGTGAAATGTCTTGTTAACCATAAAATATTTCAAAAGTGTAAGTTTAGATGAATAATCAATAAATATATATTTCAAAATATTGATTCCAAGGGCAATAACTCTGTTTTCATTAAATTATTTATCAAGTCCATTATGCGATAGATTTTCTTTATTTTTCACAAATATTTTGTCTATTTTTTAAAGAAACAGTTTCATGAAATTGTTTATGAATACTATTATATCATTACAACCAGGTTTTGTGAAATTTTGATAATGCTGTTTAAGGAAAATTGCAATTTTCTGATGTTGATAACAGGTATATTGTCCTATATGACAATACTGGCAACTGGTCTTGGTCTCACTTCTTCAAAAAGTGAGACTAAGATAGAAAGTGAACTTGACTCAGTTTTAAGGCCCTGGAGCCAGGAATTGCATTGATTTGAACTGCATAAACCCTATTCTGTCACTGTGAGTTCCTCACTTTACACATACCTGTCACTGTTCCTTATTTTACTTCCCATGGGGATCCAGATTAGAATAGGACCTCAGTACCCCTTGCTTGTTGTACGCTGTGACTAAATGGGGCCGTTCTTCAAATGAGACCACGAAAACCGAGGCCCTGTGTCACAGCAGGTGTGGCACAATAAAGATCTCTCCCTGCTCAAAGGCCATAAGCGCCAGGCATAGGCTGAAATTTTGCAGCTCTTTACTGGCAATGTTGACGTCTCCATATGAATGAAAAATTTTCAAGCAGAATGTTCTACAATATACAACCAACCAACCTTACTTTACACACACCCGGTATTTTTTCTTTGTTCAGGCGATGTACTTCTCACTGAGACACACCAGTCAGTCAAACTCTCAGGCAGAAATCGATGCCATGGAAAATTTACGAAAAATCACAGACAATGCAGGACTTCCTGTGGGGATGTGTTTCCCGTACTGTCCTGAATATCTAACGTATGAAACCAATAAAGTGAGTATTCATCGGTGTTCAGATTGTGTATAATGTCCTGAATATCTAAGGTATGAAATCATTAAGGTAAGTTTTATCGGTATTTGGTTTTTGTATAATGGAACACTTGTTTTCATTGATTTCACATGCATGTGTATTACATATTTTAAAAAGTTGCTAGATTCAGTCTAGAAATTATTTTTAACATCACATGTATTTAATTATGTTTTATTACTTAGGTTCAGTGGTATCTCACACATAAAATATACTGAAACATAGATGTACACTATTAGTTACACAGCTAGTTAGTGACCTGATATGGAAAAATACATGGTGTGAAAAGAAAACCTGTATTGGGCGAGGCGGGTTTTCTTTTCACACCATGTATTTTTCCGTATCAGGTCACTAACTAACTGTGTAATGAATTTATCACATCAAAGACCTCTAACTGTATCTGTGGGGGTCTATATCATACAACTCATTGCTTCGCCAATTTTGTCATGGCTGCTAGTCTAACCCGACAATAAATTACTCGTTCAATACGGATTTTTCTCGCTTTATACAGTTTTTTTCACGACGTCATGTGACCAAGATCTGACCAATTAGATTTTGACCATTTTGTCTAAGGCGTGATAATTTTACTTGCATGTACCACTCTATTCTGTGTAATTTTCAAACCTATCTTGTTTTTCAGGTTTTACAAGTAGAGTTATACCGTAATTTGGCATTGGCAGGGGCATGTGTGTTTTTTGTGACCCTAATTCTGATCGCCAACGTGTTGACCAGCATGATAGTATTTACCTGTGTCATCTTCACCCTGGTAAGTCTAGACTGATATTAACTTTACAGACACTAGACTGGTATTAACTTTACAAACACTAGACTGATATTAACTTTACAGAGACCACCCTGGTAAGTCTTGACTGGTAATAACTTTACAGACACTAGAATGGTATTAACTTTACAGAGACCACCCTGGTAAGTGTAGACTGATAATAACTTTACAGACATCGCTCTTTGGTTCACTGTATAGATTTATAGATCTCGTTTAAATTGTAATTATTACCACTAAATATACTGCTTGTGGAATAGATATCAATGTCTTGATGTCATCCTTTACGTATGTTTTACAATTTTTCAGACACACATGTGTATACAGAATTAAGTAGATCATCTCAAATGACGTAGAACATGTGTATTAGGAATTAATAGATAATTTAAAATGATGTAGAACACGTGTATAATGAATTAGATAATTTGAATTGATCTAGAGCATGTGTATTAGGAATTAGATAATTTAAAATGATGTAGAGCATGTGCATAAGGGATTAGATAATTTAAATTGATCTAGAGCAGGTGTGTGTTTTAGGAATTAGATAATTTAAGATGATGTAGAGCACGTGTGTTTTAGGTGGATGTGGCAGGGACGATGTACTTCTGGGGTGTTACCATAGATACCGCCAGTAGTATTCTGCTGACCTTGTGCGTTGGTCTGGCTGTAGATTACTCTGCTCACATCGGACACACATTCATGACCGTCTCAGGAAGTAAAAAAGGTACGACCCTCACTAAACTTGCAATCATTCCGTTAGAATGAGAATTCTTATTGTGATGACAGTCTCAGTAATGGCCTATTAATAATTGATGTATTTGAAATGTCTAAAGTGTTTTCATAGGGAAAAAACAATCTTTGACTTGATGGCAAATTTCCTTGGTATCATGAGCCCTTATCCTGGCATTGGGTACTTTTGTGATGCATGGAAATAAAATGCTACATGACATTTTGTTTAGGATTTATTATAAAAGCAATCAAATAATTTCATGATTTGTTTTTTGTATATATTTATGATGCATCTTAACCAATGAAATGATTTGTGACATGTTGTTTGTGATTTACATGTATAACAACGAATGAAATGATTTGTTTTTCCCTACATTTGACAGAGCGACCAGTGATGGCTCTAACAGAGATTGGACCGGCGGTGTTTAATGGCGGTTTCAGCACATTCCTAGCATTTGTCCTTCTGGCTAACAGCAACAGCTACGGGTTTTCACTGTTCTTTAGGGTGAGCAATCTCTAAAATCTCATAAGAAATCAGTTCAAGGATAGTCAGATTCAGTGCTTCCCCGGGACACAAAAGTTCCTGTGTTATCTCCCCAGTTTGAATAAATTACTCCTTAAAGTCCAAACTTCATTCAGGCAACTGGTAAAAACTGACATCTTAATTTCTTCATCAACGGTTTTACATGGGTGTTACTTTTGTTAATTATGTCCTCTTTACCCTTGTTATCTGAGATCTTTTCCGTGCCTCACTCTGTTCTGTCAGCTGTTACCCACACTTTTCTGTAACTATCTGAGATTTGTTCCAAACACTTTAATATAACTATGAGATTTGTTCCACACACTTTTCTATAACTATCTGAGATTTGTTCCACACACTTTACTGTAACTATCCATCAGCTGTTCCACACACTTTACTGTAACTATCCATCAGCTGTTCCACACACTTTACTGTAACCATTCATCAGCTGTTCCACACACTTTACCGTAACTATTTATCAGCTGTTCCACACACTTTACTGTAATTATCCGTCAGCTGTTCCACACACTTTTCTATAACTATCCGCCAGCTGTTCCACACACTTTACTGTAATTATCCGTCAGCTGTTCCACACACTTTTCTATAACTATCTGAGATTTGTTCCACACACTTTACTGTAACTATTCATCAGCTGTTCCACACACCTTACTGTAACTATCCATCAGCTTTTCACACACTTTACTGTAATTATCGGTCAGCTGTTCCACACACTTTTCTATAACTATCCGCCAGCTGTTCCACACACTTTACTGTAACTATCCGTCAGCTGTTCCACACACTTTACTGTAATTATCCATCAGCTGTTCCACACACTTTACTGTAACTATCCATCAGCAGTTCCACACACTTTACTGTAACTATCCATCAGCTGTTCCACACACTTTACTGTAACTATCCGTCAGCTGTTCCACACACTTTTCTATAACTATCCGTCAGCTGTTCCACACACTTTTCTATAACTATCCATCAGCTGTTCCACACACTTTACTGTAACTATCCATCATCTGTTCCACACACTTTACTGTAACTATCCATCAGCTGTTCCATTTGACAAGTCTTTCTCTGTTATATGTATTTTTTTATTTGGTCACCAGAATAAACTCATTGAAGTTTTAAGAACACTTCTTGTTTTATACTGTTGCTGAACATTAGAATTTAGCTTAGATATTCACAACAGGAATTTTTTTTCTAGATTTCATAACCTTTGGGAGTAGTGATACTTTTCATTAGTACTCAGGTGACCGATAAGGCCTATGGGCCTCTTGTTTATTTCCCTCAATTGACATACTTATGCACAGAAGTGGATACCAAAGAATATGAATACATGTATATACAGTGGAGCCTTGTTAATGTGGACACTTTGGTTCCCAGCAAAATTGTCCGGATAAATGAAGCATTCGGATAACTGAATCGCATATTTTCTATCTTTACATAAGTAACCAATATGCTTACTTTATTGGTGCGCAGTGAATTAAACACATTCTATCATTGGATTTAACCACTTGCATTAGTAAATAAATTACGATAATGTTAACATTTCCATGCATTTCAAATCACTAAAATTGAAATATATGCATACAATGTATTTGCCTATGCTTACATTGCACATGTATATTAGCACTACAAATAGATATACAAAACTGTGTACTGTATGCACTAAAACAAATAATGAAGCACTATATGTAACTATAAATAAATCGTTAGTAACTAACATAATCATTTACACTTCAAACATTTCATCACACTTTTACTTCTTATAGAGGCTGGCCATTTCCATCCATCATGATTCACGGGTTCGGCGGTCTGTTAAAACAATCTTCATCGTCCAAAGTTAATTTAAGAAGTTCGTGTTTATCATGTCAGTTGAAAACATTCTTTAACCAAAATTCCATCTGCTAGAGTTTATATTTCTTATTCTATAATTATCCAAGCCAATATCGGGAGAACAAAATCATTTAAGCTCGTAATATTAAGACCTACATCGTACTACTGCTTTGATCTAGCCACACGCACCTATTATTTTCATGATGTGATGATAACGGAACAAAACACGGGTGAAACCATGCAACATTATGGATATACAGTATACAAAATTTAATTGTCATTTTCAATTTTTCCTTAAAATGGTAATTTTCTCACTTCTACCGAAAGTTTAAAAAATTGAAAGCAATAAAGCTCTACAACATCGTAACAAGAATCAATCGTACATAGGTACATTCTACATGTACATGCGTCACATTCTAAACATTCAAAACTTACTATATATGTACATGTGCATGGACATACATGTATATTTCATGCCAATCTACAGTATAAAATCCAGAATCTAGAAGTATAATCTACATTCTTTAGATATGTAGCAGTTTGATAAAGCATATCATTACAGTATGATGTTTAATTCATTAATACTATTAGACTATTGATCAAGACTATAAAATAATATGCTACAGATTTATTTACTAAATTCAACACTACACGCAATACAGATCTTATGTGCAAAAATTGGTAATACAGTGTCTCGATTGGCACGTGCTATCTAACTGACATATCATCACACACCACCTAATTAAAGGGAGGTGTTGACAGGGTACAGGTAATCGCTTAAATTAGACAGTTTGGCTTGTTTTCTTTACAATTTAAGCCTTGCTAAAATTGTCCGACACAGACCTTCCCTCAATAAAATTATCGCCCGGATTAACGGTTCAATTTTCAATGCATTTTAACGTTTTGTAGTAAAAAATGACCATCCAGATCCGGAACGCGAATTTCCAGATTAAAGATGCAAAATAACGTATAAAAATTCCGTTCCCAAGAAAAATCATCCGGAAGGTGAAGCGTCTGGATTAATGGCGTCTGGATTACCGAGGCTCCACTGTATAACCATATTAATATAATGTTGATTTTCTTTTTATGAGAGACAGAGGAGGGAGTTTTACTCTGGTTGTGTTTTCACTGTTCTATACACAAAGTCCCACCCCTCTGTTCCTGTCATAGATATTTCATCTCTTAGATAAAAATCCCACTCTCTGTTCATCGACATGTCAGATATTTTTATCTCTTAGCTGTTCTATGTATTTTTAAAAAAAACAACAACACTCTGTTCATTGATATTTCGAAAATATTTTTAATACATAGGTGTTCTATGTAAAAATTAATCCCATTCTCTGTTCATCGTGGTTGTCTTTTAGCTGTTCTATGTACAACATCTACCCTCTGTTACAGGTATTTTTTACTGTTGTTGTCTTTGGGCTGTTCCATGGATTGGTGTACCTCCCAGTAGTACTGAGTTGGTTGGGACCAGAACCATACGATACCAACTCAGTTCATAAATCTGTACCGGAGAAACAGTTCAATGGTCACTTGGAGGGTCCGGTATCACAGAACCAGGTCAGCATTCAACAGTGGTGCTATAGTCAACAGTTTATGTGATATTTCTTACAAAATTTGTCTCACTTATTATGTATTTGATTTCAAGTCCACCATATTTGTTTTGTTTGACAATATCAAAATTTTTGCCTTTTCCTCCAGTAATTCAATTTTTGAAATACACATGATTTTTTTCAGATACTAATTGGGCATACAAAATTTCCAGACATTATTTGATAAATGGCCACCTTTATATTGTGTGTATATGATGAGTTGTACTTTATGGATGAGTGTGACGGTAAATGTAATGATTTTTTAATGCTACTTGTTTGTGTAGGACACCGAGAATGGGTAAGTACTACGTGGGCTTGCATGAATGAGTCGGGGCAGTCTCGGACGTCGGTCGTACACGGGTCGGCACTGTTCTTCTTTGGTTTTCTCCACACTCCGCACTAGCATGCTGTTTTTGCTTTTTAAGTGACTTTGCCTATACAAATTAGCTTCCATATTTGCTAAATAGTTAGTTGTGCTGAAGTGGCTTTAACTGTATTTGCTAAATAACTAGTTGTTCTGAAGTGGCTTTAACTTTATTTGCTAAATACCTAGTTGTTCTGAAGTGGCTTTAACTTTATTTAGTGCATTTCCTTTCTGTTGTGAATTTCATTTCAGTCTAATATAGCTTTGTAAGCAGGCAAAGTTTGATCTGTGAGATACCGGTTAGAATGGGGCTTTAAGAAATGCTTTTTAAACTGTGTCTTGGTACAAGGGTAGCAGTAAATATGTCGAGGATTCTTGGATATTCAAATCTTGAGACAACAATGTAAAAATAACAAGTAGAAAAGGTCCTGCAGCTGAGTACAATTTAAGTTGGTAAAGGTCAAACTTCTAAAGGTCAAATGGTCAGCTAATGGGTGCTTGACGTTGATAAGTATTATATAATCTGAATACCACTGCTTTCATACTGCATCTCTAGTTTCGTGCTTACATTTTGGATTCCTTATTTGATATTTTCACCTATAAAATAAATATTATATTGACTTCTGTTTACAGATGAGGTTCATCCCTTGGCTTGATAATACATGTATATATGAAGTGATAGACATTTCTCTTTATCCATTCACAATATCATTTCTCTAAAGTAAATATTTTTGTTGTTAATGAATGTAATTTACATGAAGTTTTTTTTTCTTCAAAATAGTGAATATACTTTATTAATTAAAAATACAGACTATGTTCTTTTTTTAAATGAGTGGATCAACTATGTTCCTACATGTATTTATTTTTTAATATAAGTATTATATAATCTGAATACCACTGCTTTCATACTGCATCTCTAGTTTCGTGCTCTACATTTTGGATTCCTTATTTGATATTTTCACCTATAAAATAAATATTATGTTGACTTCTGGTTACAGATGAGGTTCATCCCTTGGCTTGATAATATATATGAAGTGATAGACATTTCTCTTTATCCATTCACAATATCATTTCTCTAAAGTAAATATTTTTGTTGTTAATGAATGTAATTTACAAATAAAAACGAAGTTTTTTTCTTCAAAATAGTGAATATACTTTATTAATTAAAAATACAGACTATGTTCTTTTTTTAAATGAGTGGATCAACTATGTTCCTACATGTATTTATTTTTTAATGTAAGGATTTTTTATCTTAAAGAAATATGTATAAAAAGCACCCCGATATACATGTACATGTCTCTTGAAATTCTATATCAGCAAGTATCTCTGTAATGGGACTTTTTTTAAATGACAGCCGTCCATTTTACTGTTGGTGAAATTTGTATTAATTAATATTTACCTTTCATCATATTTCGTCAGTATAAATAGGACATACACCCGATGAGAACACTAGGAACTGCCCAACCTTACAAATCAGACCTGTCTGCGATTCTCATTGAAATCACAGACAGAAGCAGAAATCAATTTATAATTATCTTTTACCTCTAATGTAAATATAATCACCATTTTCAATTATTGAGTGAAATATCAGAAAATCTCAATTATGAATGGTCTGCATTCTCACTGCACGAGTTTCCAAGCTTCATCAGTTCTATCAGTCAATATTAATCTCACTCCCCTTCTGTTATGTAGAGTACAGATGTGTGTGCATGTAATTATGATTCTGAGTTTCCCTCATTGTTGGGATGGTAAAAATCCTTCTGTAGCTGAGAGAAATTTCATTTCTAATATTTACAATGTTCTCATCATTACAACAAGCATTTGTCATTTTCAGGTGTTTTTTTTTTAATCGTAATTGTTTATTGATATCTGTAATCAGATTTTGGTAAATGTGGTAAGACAAAGTCATTCTATCAGTTCTCTTTTTCTGAAATTAAAGTAAGATTTTGTGTATTGCAGAGAGACCGAGTTATCACCGTGCATAAAAGCAGAGGAAACCAATCAAGTTTAACCCAGGTAGAACCATGCAGGCATTGTGTAATACATGTATAAAAAAGGAAGGGAAAACATTCACACCATTAACAGAGTTTGTAATATGTTTTAGAAATGTACACGTTTATCAAACTTCATGTGATTTTTCAAAAGGGTAAACTGAACCTAGGGATATCTTCGGGTCAGGGTCATTTCTATAGTAACCAAGATGGCTGCCAAGCAGTTATGGTGTATATCTGACAGCTGTCTGTTTTGTTTCTACGCTGAGCGCCAAATTTATTGTTTCATATATCTTATCGGAGTCATCAAACAAAAGACTGTGAAATTTTGCTCCTTAATATTTGTCTGTCATTCAACAATACCACTTGTGTCATCATAATTAGATATCTTAGTGAATCAGGAATCCAAAAGTAAAAGTTTCATACATTTACCCCAATTAGATTATCAGAGATTTGTCTCTTAGACATTAAAAAGTGACTGACTGTAAACGTGGTTATTTATGTATGGGTAAATTTTACACTAATTACGCAGTCACGTAATAAGCGCATAAATTTCCCCCACGCGTATTGTTATAGATATTTGATATAATATGTATATTATATTCAGTTACCACGAAATTTTCTCTCGCACGTAATGTTGGACGTGGATAAATGCGTACTTAAACCCCAGCGTAAATAACCACTGTTACAGTATCATTA
>NC_079167.1:72089721-72177221 GCF_947568905.1 Ostrea edulis
AGCTATAATATTTTGGCAAGACAGGAGCTTTTGATGCTGGAATGCATGAACTTGTATGTAACACTAATTATTTTTCCCCCAATACCAAATTGACTGGTAAACCTAATGAACTTTGTCAACTAATTGAGATAATGATTGTATTTGGAATTCTCCCCCCCCCCCTAAAATTGGTAATTTCTTTTCCGTAAAACATGGAGAGACTGTGTAAACAATTCATAATAAAAAAACAAACTGACATGGGAGTTTTCATCTGCACAGACGAAAATCATGGATCATTATCTCAGATTCACCCTGTTCATAAAAGAAATGGTCAGAGTAGACGAGGTCAATAGATTGATTTGTGGTTTTTGTTAGCTGCCAGGTCAGGGTTTGTTTCCTGCAGATTTCTCGTCATTTAACTACGTAATCAGAAATACTGTTTAATCAGTACTGTATTTTGTTATTATGAGTTTAACATATCCCTTAAGAAACACCCTTTATTGCACTCCATAAGAAGTTTAAATATTGGGGAAAAAAAAACAATTTCGTGTTCCCAGCAATTAGCATTTTTTGATTATAAAAAACTTCAAATGCAATACTTTCAGTTTCATTCCAGTTTACCTCACAAATGTGCATCATTGCCCCAAACCCCAAACATCCTCAGAGCTCTTCAAGGCACACTATTTTTTTTCCTTGTGAAAAACCAGACCACTTGTGTGTATAGATCACATATTATATACAACTTCTCTGTTCTCTCTATCAGCATTAAATCAAAGAGCCATCAAATCTGGAATCACATGGAGATAAAAGAGGAAATTTCATCTGAAAACTGCATTCCATCTGGTGCAAGGGGGTCACTCACAGCTTTATCAATCACTATAAGACACCTGACATTAAACTCAAAAGAATTACCAAAAAGAAAAATATCATGAACCTTCCAAAAACATTCCCTCTTCCTCCAGCCAGGTTTCCGACATTAGCACCATGGTTTTCAGCAGGCTGGGATGCCTAGGTCTGTTGGCGGTCCCCGAGTTTTAGGTGGAGATCAGAGAATACAGAATTGCATGAGAATGAAAAATCTATCACAGGAAGAGAGGATAATGATCTCCATGAGAATTACAGGTGAAAGACTTCCCTGTCACACAACATTATACAAGCTGCAGGTTCTAAGTGGTGGGGGGTTCCACGAGAGGACCTTGCAGGGGAGTGATTAAGGATATCATACAGACTCAGTTCTTCGTAAATTTAAACTTCGGAAGATGATCATCTGAACTTTACTTGCTAGAAATGGTCTTACTTGGGAGAAGGAAATAAGAATTTTCTTTCATGAATGTAAATCATTTACAGTACTCATTTAATTAAGGACGTATGTTACACAGCAATAATGATTTACCTAATAACACAAACGCATAAATCCTTCTAAATAGTGTTGCCTAGCTCCTGGTAAATACTGTAGATCTATTTTATTTCATGAGACCTAATTTTTGTGTGTATTACTATACAATGATGTGTTTATTCACAAATCATTACTTATTGAGCAAATTTCAATGAGTAAGAATTCATTTGCAAGAACAAAATTTTTGTGAATGGTTAATCTTGTGAAATTCCTCATAAATAATGGTCTTGTGAATAGAATGTAATTTAGAGTAGCTCAGTGGCTTGACAATCTGCAGTTCAAATTTTATATATTTTTTCTTTGAATATCAAATGTATACAATTTTTCAAGTTTTGAATTGATCTAACTTCAAATTATTGTACGAATAAACTGCAAAATCCTTCTTGTCTCAATTCCTGTTTTTTTTTTTTTTTTGTGATTTTTTTGGGGTGATTTTTCTCCCCAGATTATTTTTAAAAGTTGATCAGAGAATTGAGAGGGTGTACTTTAGATGCATTCATTGGCAAGGCAAACCATTCTGAAAAAAGAAAGTATTGACTATATTGGGTTTTCCCCCTCTAGATTGTACATAATGCTCATCCCTTATGTGATTATAACCTTACTGAGCTGATTAGTGAACAATTACCTAATTTCAATAGGTACATCATATCCCAGTATCTGTTAAGTATTAGCAGGTGCTTGTCACGGAGAGTAACTCTAAAAACAAAGGGGGTTTCGTATGAAAAATGCATATAATCAATGCATTGCATACCTGTAGTGGATAATGTCTGTATAAGCTATTCTATGAAATTCTATCATAAATTCAGTTGACTTGCCAATGTCTTTAAGGTAAAGAGTTGAAGGCTATGTAATGCAAAAAAAAATTATTTGATCAACATACAAACTAGCTGATTCAACAAAGTTGCTGAGACATATATGTATATATACATTAACATTAGTCCTTATGAGTGAAATACATTTCTACAATATAAATCTATTAGAATATCTCCTAAGAAAGGTCATGGTGAAAAAGTTTATACTACAGTAAAACATGGTTACAGTGAACCTCCAGGGCCAGCAAGAAACAGTTCGTTATAACCAAATTTCATTATACAGTAAAACATGGTTACAGTGAACCCCCAGGGCCAGTAAGAAACAGTTCGTTATAACCAAACTTCATTATACAGTAAAACATGGTTATAGTGAACCCGCAGGGCCAGCAAGAAACAGTTCATTATAACCAAACTTAATTATACAGTACAACAGTTATAGAGAATCTCCAGGGCCAGCAAGAAACAGTTCATTATAACCAAATTTTATCATATCCAATAATTTTTTTTTGTTATTTTCCTCTTATAAGGGAATAGATATTACTGCAATAAACATAAATTCATTATAAGCATTTTCATTACAAGCTAATATGATCTTTCATAATATGGAAAGAAAAGCGCAGGTCACCTTGCAAAATAGAAAGATATTTAATTTTTTTAAAATCTCTATAAAGCAAGATAACTCTCTGAAAAATTTGAAATGAATAGAACTATATATGCATCATCTACTATCTGAGCCATATTTACCAAACTCAAAATTAAGCATTTTGTATTTACAAAAGATTTAGCAATACAGATCTTGCACTTTTAGAGAATGTGAAAATATAAGCTTTTATGGATCGGATACCTCAAGTGACATTGTTAGTTTTATCAACAGAAACTGCATTTTCACTTGACAGCACTTCGGTATCATTTTCTGACGCTTAAAGTGAATATAGTTCCAAGACCAAATCCTATTTGTCAATGAGACGTCTGTTAATAGGATTGTAATTTCCTACTCACGTAGAAGGCTTTTAAGCTTAAGTACTAGAATTAGCCAGCACAAAAGTTCTTTTAGCTTATGTTTTTAAATGCAATTGAGAAGCACAGTGCCCCTTGCGCCTGCATGCGGAGATCAATTACACTTGCCACTTAAAATTTTGAATTGCAGATGACCAAAGATTGTGTATATATAGATAATAAGAAGATACTGTAAAATCAACATTTCGATTCACGGGCACCATTCCTCGCCATTGTGAACTGAACCTTTTCAGGGTTTTTTATGCATAAGGTGAAATGTTCATTTGTGAATACAGGATATCATTCATTGCAAACACTTTTCCTATCAGAAATTTGCAAAATAAAAGTAGTTAAGAATTGAAATTGATTTACCATATTAAAAGGTCTTGATGCATGAATACACAGATGGGGGAGACAAACAGACAGACTTGCCAATCACCAAGTGCTTTGTGTCATTCAATCATGGAAATGAAAAAGTGGAAGCCAAACGTCTGAATGGAGGAACTAATCAAGTTTGAACAACAAACTAGGAATCAGCATCTTGGTCCTGCACTGTTATTAAGCAACAGATATTTATACCGTGGACAGTGTATCAATAGTCTTAACCTGACAAAGTTCTAGAAAAAATGACCCATTTTTACCGTTAATATTCTCCACATTTGCATATTCTCTCTCTCTCCATTTTTCTAAACTACATGGGTTTGTGTATTACTAGTCTCTCTCTCTCTCTCTCTATTTTTCTAAACTACATGGGTTTGTGTATTACTAGTCTCTCTCTCTCTCTCTCTCTCTCTCTATTTTTCTAAACTACATGGGTTTGTGTATTACTAGTCTCTCTCTCTCCATTTTTCTAAACTACATGGGTTTGTGTATTACTAGTCTCTCTCTCTCTATTTTTCTAAACTACATGGGTTTGTGTATTATAATAACAGTTCAATGGACAGTAATTGTAGCCATACTGTTCATGGAGTGTGAATTTCTGATACTCAGTAACAGGCATCAATCAATGGACATCACACAGGACACTGCACTCAGTTATACCACTGTGTTCTACAACCTACAGTGTTTCATTAGTGATATGAAATCTTTTCTGGCTTATTAGACAATACAACCATGTGTGCCCACAGGGAAAGTTCTTAGTTACATACATACATTATTTACAATTTTTCTAACCTTTGAAGTAAGGCTGTTAATTATATAGTTTACTGGTCAAGCACTCCGAAAAAAAACGGCCAGAAAATAGCCTGTAAAGTATGGAGCAGCAGGGATATAATGGTCAACATGTGTTAACCATATCACATGATGCACTGGTTTACATGCAGGTTAGAATGTGATGTTTATATATATATATCAACTGACCAGACCAATATTGCACTGAGTAGGGTTAACAGAGTTCACTTGAGTCCAATGTCATTAATCAGAATATCGCAAACTTTTTTATGGCCAAAGAAATTACACAAAATCCAGCACATGCCAATTCTCTGGGAAGGTGACCATTCAGTGATTGCTTCAATCATCCTGCAAATTTTACCCAAATCTACATAGCTCTAAACTGACAAAATGAAATATTGACCAATCACATTGTTGTGGAAATATTAACACCACGCACAATTTTCCAGAAGATTTATAAATCTTATTACAGTGGAACGTGTCCTGTAAATGGAATGGTACCTTAAAAATTTTGTACTGACTGGTTATCTTTCGATTAGACCTGCAGCTAAGTTTATGAAACAGTCTAACTATCCATGACACTATCTACAGATGAAACCTAATGCTACAGTCATACTTGCCAACTGTCTTATTTCAACACCTCAAATCATCAATGCTTGCACACAATATGTAACAATCAGATCATATGCTGCCACCTCTTTCCTTGCTTTTGAATGTAGGAAATCAGTTAAAAGTTTCCATACAATCTTATAAAAAGTGATTGATTGTTAACAGTGTCAGATATCATTCTAAAACAGCAATAACCCCTATATTTTTGCCAATTTACAACATGAAAGATGTGGTTTCATAATTTTTTGTTGAATACCATTTTTCAATATTTTCCTGATTGTGCCAGACCCCACTCCTCTACGGAGTACAATAGTTCCTCATTATGGAAGAACACTGGGTAACTTTCCATGAAATCATGCACGGCAGTTTTCATCAAATTAAAGAAATATAATGCCTTTCAAAACTGATGAAACAACAGAATGCACTTATGAAGAATCAACAAGCTGTTAGAAAAAGCACTAGAAGGGGGGGGGGGTTAAAAACATTGTAAAAAAGTTTTAGAAACAGAATGCGAAAGCACACTATGGCTAGGTGTAAATTCACGGATTCTTACACGTACTCTTCTTTGTATTCTCTTAAATTCTACATCCTTCATGAATCACTTGATCTCGTGGTAGTACCTCATGCATAAAATCAACCAAAATTGGTATTCAACAAATAATGTTGAAACCGCAATAATACAAGAAAGATGCATTTCTAATATATTCTGGACCCGTGTTTGTGGACAAGAATGATGTAGACTAATCGGACCTGTGCTCTTATCCCCGACACTATCAGGTATCTTTGAGATTGATTACTAGAACACAGAATGTTCAATCTACAGGAAAGCCTTTATAACTTACACTAATCCTCTGACCTGTCGGCAGCATAAAACGTATCTTAATACATTTTTGATAACATTATATGGATAATATTCCTTTTTTCAGTATACTTCATATCAGCATCCTATTTTTAGGTTTGTACTCAGTAACATTTTGTCAACCTCCTATCTTTCAGTTTGTATTAGGTAACACTTTGTCAACCTCCTATTTTAAGGCTTGTACTCGGTAACACTTGGTAACTTTGCACTCACCTGCAGGTGTTTCATTTATGTGAAGATTCATTGGAAACAGAGTAAATCATGTAACAGATCCTCTCTTTTCATGGACAGAAGGCTGTCATCTCTTAAAGACACATTGTTTATTTAAAAACAAGATCATAATTCAGCTCATTTCTTAAGCTGTCCCAGTGTCCCTAAACACATTGCCTGCTGTCACTTCTACTGTCTTTACCATTGATGCTCAGGGGAAAACATAAACTGAATTATCGAAATTCTATCCAGTTCTTCATATATATTCAAATTTCATATTTGGTTGGGTCTATTGAGCTTGATGATGAAGTTGCATTTGCATCATTTCCATATGGACTCAAGCTGATCACATTTAGTATTAGGTTCTGTGATTGTGATTGCCAGGCACTCTTCACATGCTATTTACTATTGATTTCTAAGTACACCCTGCATTCTCAACCAAATCACCCTTATGTCAACAAGTTCTCTCGCACTGTCAATCCAACAGAAGCTGACATTTGTTTTAATTGAAAATGAACACTAATCAATTAAACCTACTGTCTATCATCAGGCCGTCAGAAGAATGGTGGGAATGTCAAATATGCTCTTGGGCCATTTGCTTGTCGAAAGCCTGTACATATTCCCCAGTTTGATACATTTTTCACGTGAAAATCTTGAGTCTTCAAAAGTCACTGTAAATTCCACGTTATTGAGATTTGTTCACATGAAATTCCCCATTCAATGTAATATGATTACTGTACAGCATGATATGCATATGAATATCAAGAAATCCTGATTTAAATTAACCTCTGCAGCTTTTTATGAGGATTACATTTCCCCTCCTGTTATAACATCTTAAGATCTCTGGAAATTTGTCCGACTGAGTATAAATTTGTCATATAATCCAATAAAGAGTTCCACAGAGGGTGTTCGGAGCCCGACTGACTCCAGTTTATCCTAATCCATAAAATAATCAACCGTCACACCATCGAGCAGTAATTCCTGTAGTTCTCCGGGAATACTCCGGTAGAAGTGTCTGTTGTTTAACAGTCATCAATTACAAATCATCAGGTACAGTATCAATGGCAATAAGGACTCCCACTAAGGCACTGGCCTTTGTTGTCAATTAATTTCAAAACGTGATAATGAAATTGTTATCTCTGCTGCAGAAGAGATATCTCTCTGGTAACAGCTTCTAAAATCTTGAACTTTATCCTTCAAACTGTCAGGATTTATAGATGTCAAGATACAATATAGAGCAAAAAATGTCAGCCATATCTTTTAAATTTTCTCCTGGATCACGGTATTAATCCTCACCACCACCTCATTTGAGCTGCGCCTTCAGCGACAGCGGATCTCTCTGATTCCCCGGTGGAATTTGTGAAATAATGTCCGTCATCAATAAAAGTTTGTGGGTATAGTGACTTTTTATTTCTCCCTATTTTTACCTTTCAATAATCAATGACTCCCAGCTGTTGCTTGCTCATGTTTAATTATATTTGATCTTCAGAGTTACAAAAAAGATGAACTGTTCTTGTCTTCTGATGTACAAGGGGATAGCCATCTGATTGGTCTTCAGTCAAATTTTCTTTCATAAATTGTTGGAAAACAGTGCAAGACTGCACTGCAATCTGTCCACAGATTCTTCAAAACAGACAGCTGCCAAACGATCCTCAAGGAAGATTCTATCCCTGTTTTCAATCATAAAACCTGTGGTAAACACAACCTCAGCAGCAAATGAAATTTAATGGCACTTTGTTGTTTTATCACCACATTGAAAACAAATAAGACCTCTGTGCTGACTTCACACTTTTCATTACCCTTTGTTTTTCCCCCCACAAGTTTGGTTTTTTCCTTCAGGTATCATTTTGATCTTAGCTGATACTGAAAACTTGCAGCTTTGCAGAAGAAAATCTGGCACTACTTATATTTTCCTCTGTAACAGAAGCGCGGCATAGAGACTCTCCTACGCAGTTTTTCCTCTGAACCCAGCACTGTGTACAGGGTCCATTATGAAGCAAGATTACATGTAATCATCCTCCCACTCCAAGGCAGAATTAGCAGATTTGGAGGCTAGGGAATGTGCATTTTATTAGAGCATGCATCTGATTATACATAAATACAGGGGCAATTTGGACATTCACCCGCCATAATTCCATTGTCTATGTCAGCTTCTGGCAGACGTAATGTAATACTGGTATATTGATCTCAGTCTATATTGTCAACTGATGGTGAACAAATTTGAATAAATACTTCTTGAAAAATACTTCATGCAAATTGACCGTCGCATTAACTAGGATGTAATATTACTTGACACATATATGTGAAAATGGTCTTCAACGAAGTTTCACTATTTCAAACATGGGATGTCCATTAGATGGGAACTCAGACATTTGACAACCTCAGAATGATTTTCCCCATCCAACAAAACAGAGATGACTCATGGAGCCTCTTGTTCTGACAAATTGTAGCCAATAATATTGATGCAGTAGAGGAATAAGGGTTTTTCCCAATTTCAACAGTCATGTGGATTTTAACACAAATATGAAGCAATAAACATTTTTTCCTATTATTTTCAATAATGTTTTTACAGAAAAAAAGCATTAATGACAAGAAAGAATATCTGCATGCCAAATGTATTATAGATCCCTCTCGTTCAATGTGAGTGTCAATCTGTTCTGTTACTGGGCTGTTTTAAGTCAATGTACATTATCTGGATGCCTCACAAAGTTTTAAAATCAATTTCTTCTACATATTTCTTGGTTTATAAACAGAAGAAATTCTTACCAACAATAGATAGTATCAGCCTAAATTTTTTTCATCAGTCTGCTAGCTTGCTGATTTTATCTACTGGCTATTTGTTGGTTTTATGGCTTAGTCTGCATTTCAGTGGTGGTGGGTTTATTATTTTTATTCATCTAAAAATGCATTTCCTCACATATCATATAATTAGTCCATTCCAATTTTTGCCTTTGTTTATGTATCTACCATTTTTCAAAAACCTACCTCCCTATCTGAAAATGATTTCTACATTCCATCATGATTTTCTTTAAAAAAAAAAAAAAAAAGTAATGTTTGTATCATAAAAAAAAAATAAAAATGAAAAAACAAAAAAACAACCCAAACAAAACCCCCCAAAACAAACAAACCCAGGTTCCCTTAAGTTTCCAAATTAAAACTTAAATTGTGTATAGAAAAACTTACCTTTTGACCTGTAAATTACATCATGTCATAAATTCAATGGGCAAAGGGTGATGTCTTGCTCATTTAAGGGTGGAATTTGAAGGTCTTAGGGAGATATTTATTGGTATTGTTTTGATGAAATTCCCATCCAATACTCATGAATGCAGATCAAACCTAGAATTTTGCAGCAAAAAGACCTATTCAAGGTTTTCGGACATAAAATTCAACAACAGATGTTTGAATGTCAATTACACCATGGATTTTACAAAAATTAGTAAATTCGCTTCATTTATGTACATCTTTTCATGAGACATGCCTGTTGAAAGGGATGATTTTACTGGCCTTTCATGCATTAATTTTTATGCATTGTTGAAATTACTAGCACTGGAAATCATCTGCTAACTTTTCAAACAAATAAAAAAGTCCTCCTTTTCATACAGATGTAAAACACCATCGTTCAGTGAAATTTTAACATTTAATAAAGCCATAGCATTTCTCGATACTGATTTAAGAAATTTACAACTTTGGACAAAGACACAAGAATTTTACAATAATCTCTGTAGTGTAGGGAATACTCAAAAATCTTACCTGGCCCTATTGGCCTGGCCTCAATTTTGACCTCTAATTTGACTCCAACCCAAATTTTGGCCTGGCCTCAAATTTTTACCTTTATAGTGCCTTTGCTCTCAATTGAAAAAAGCACTTATGTTTCATATGTGAAGTACAGGAATCTAAGAATTTCTAAATATTGTATACTTAGTGCCACAGTCAACCTGAAAACCAATATTGATACTTTCAGGAAATGTTCCTACTAACATGTTACAATATTTGTGAAAATAAAAAGAATTCATTGGTCATTCATTTCTCGGGGGGATGAAACTATGTCTGCTGTGGTAAATAATTGCCTTCTAAAAATAGCAAAACTGCTCATAAGCAGCCATGCTTCTATTTCAAATGAGAGTAAATGGACAACTTAATGCAAATTATATATTAATTAAAGCTTTAACTTCAGTTTGATGTAAAATTTGTATCACTTAATCTTTATGTATCAATTTTAAACACCATCTGATACATCTGTACCATATTTATCATGGAAAGTCTACAAGAGGGGTTACTATGACAACCGTAGCATCACAATTCCTGTGAAAACCATATATACTTTCATAATGAGTTACAAATACTGTCAACTACAAAATATGTAAAAATCAAAAATTTTTATAGATTAACTAATTTTCAGTGACCCATGCAATCACTACAAATGTACCTTAATATACATGACAATATCAAATAATTAATAACTTTCGGTTCAGTAATACTATAATCGGATCACATTGCTTTAGAGCAGAATTTTAATAGAGAGTTCTACAGCATGGTTCTTGACAGGAAATCAAGGTGGAGGATAATCAGCGATATAAGGCCTTTGTCTGTTTTTGAACATCACACATGCACCCGATATGATATTAAAAAGCAGAGCACAAATAATTTATATAAAAGCAGCACGGGTAACTTTGTAGAAGATCACAGGACTATATAATTGTACAGTAATTAAAACTTTATATTTGCTGCTGTCAGATAATCATATTCGTGATGTTCGGGAAGCAGAATAAGCCTTTCAGACCCTCAAGGTAAAACTTAAAGATGATGTAAAATAAGATGTTTCTTATAACATTTTTCAGATTGTTGATTGGTATCAGTACAACTGATGATTTGTACATGTGATTGATTGATTGATTGATTGGTATCAGTACAACTGATGATTTGTACATGTGATTGATTGGTATCAGTACAACTGATGATTTGTACATGTGATTGATTGATTGGTATCAGTACAACTGATGATTTGTACATGTGATTGATTGATGATTGGTATCAGTACAGCTGATGATTTGTACATGTGATTGATTGATTGGTATCAGTACAGCTGATGATTTGTACATGTGATTGATTGATTGATTGATTGGTATCAGTACAACTGATGATTTGTACATGTGATTGATTGATTGGTATCAGTACAACTGATGATTTGTACATGTGATTGATTGATTGGTATCAGTACAACTGATGATTTGTACATGTGATTGATTGATTGGTATCAGTACAGCTGATGATTTGTACATGTGATTGATTGATTGATTGATTGATTGGTTCAGTACAGCTGATGATTTGTACATGTGATTGATTGATTGATATCAGTACAACTGATGATTTGTACATGTGATTGATTGATTGATGATTAGTATCAGTACAGCTGATGATTTGTACATGTGATTGATTGATTGATTGATTGGTATCAGTACAACTGATGATTTGTACATGTGATTGATTGATTGGTATCAGTACAACTGATGATTTGTACATGTGATTGATTGATTGATTGGTATCAGTACAACTGATGATTTGTACATGTGATTGATTGATTGATTGGTATCAGTACAACTGATGATTTGTACATGTGTATCTGTCTGAATACAGAAAATACAACAAACCAGTCATTAATCCTTAGTGTTTACATTTTGAGGGCATATCATTTTATCATTTAGGAAGGGAAAATATATAATTTGATCAATAGACTGATAAATAAATAATCAATGATTAATTTAAAGTTCACATTTAGAAAACAACAGAAATATCATTTATCTTCCATATATAAAATCAATACTAAATCAATGAAATTAATCACAATACTGAAGAGAAAAAAACCCCAACATTTTTGGTCGAGATAAAAATTGAAGATTTTTTCTTTTTTGCAGACCAAAGAAGCTAATTAGAGCCAAATTAGATGCAAAAATTAAGGCCACACTGTTGAGGCCAGATTTTATAGTACGCCACCGTGAAGCAGATCAGTTGTGGTAGGTTAGCTTTTTAATTACAGTGACCTCAAGCCAATTAATAATTACAAGACTGCTCACTATGCCAAGTATCTGAATACACCCAAGGTAATGAAACCCCTTTTTCATTTCCATCAAAAATTAATTATTCTATTTCTGCAGAGTGTGTAAATTCAAAATCAAACTACTGGCATTGAAACTATAAATCAATTTCATAATTACACCTTTTTAATTTTCGATCAGTGTCTATTTGTTTAAAATAAAGAGTATCTTATTTCAATTATTTTATTGACTTTTTCAAACTGATAGTTTATTGCATCAATCATTACCCAGTCTGATTTTATAAACTGAAGTAATATATAGGGAAAATGATGTAATCTTTTGCGATTCCTCAATTCGCAAGCCATTTAAAGACATCAGACTCCAGATTAAAATCGCTGTGCAGCATGGCACAATGTCTGTTGTTGCTTTGAATAAAGAGACAAGTATCTATGAATCGCTAATTATACTCTGGTAATTCTGACACTATTAGCTATAAGCAGATTAACTGGGGATGACAGGCACATGTTTATGGCTTATTACTATTCTCTTCATCCATTGACGATTTGAGAGACACAGAGTGACAGCTAGGTGTTTTTTTTAATTTAGAATTTGTTACCTACACATGAGAGTGTGAGATGGACTCGAAAAGTGCGAGACTCACGTGCGAGATATCACATGTATGATTTAATTAGAAAGGGTCATCTATGAGTCATAATGACAAGAGGGCCATGGGCCACATCACTCACCCAAGTCACCTTGGCCCTGCTGTTATTCATAAAAGATTTTCTTTTTAAATCTTTATTCCCATGACAAATTTCTAAGGGTCCCAACATAACTGAACATGAATTCACACAACATGGGGGTGCCTCAACACCAATACGACTCTTATGATCTTGAGGTTCTGGGAAAAAGTAATGATCACATATATCATGGTATGATATTAAAAGTCTTGCCATAAGAAATCCCTATGCGAGAGATATTAAATAGGTAAGATTATGTAAAAGCAGGTCATACTCCAAGGTCAAACACTGTGGTATCACAATGTCTTGCCATAAATAATATACATACAAAATATCAAAGCTTTTCCTTAAATAGTTCAGGAAATATTAAATAAACTACATTTTCTTTGGTAAAACTCCCATGTCAAAAGGTTACAAACTTTAATACGAAAAAAGGTTTTGTCACAAGCAATGTATATATGACATATGAGAGCCCCCATCATTCACTATTTAAATCTTAAGAGTTAGATTTAAGTTTTGAAATTTGGGTCAAACTCCAAGGCCAAAATCACAAGGTCATGTATGACATGTAAGGCCTTACCATAAACCTTTATTCAAATTATGAAAGCCCAAACTTCAATAGTTCAGGACATAGTGAATGGTTTAAGTTTACTTTAAAGTAAGTCAAACTTCAAGGTCAAAGTCATAAGGTTAAAAAGACTTTGTTACCAAGAAAAGATCATGTCACAAGGAATGCACATGTGAAATATGAAAAGAATTTGTCTTAACCATTCCTGTATATTCTAGAGCTGTGTGGTGCACCGAAATATTTGGTACACCGCGATTCATACCATTCGATTCGATGCACCGATTACAAATTCAGGATTTCGGTTTGGTTCGGTTTAGATTTTACATACACCAAAACAACAAATATGGCGTCTGAGTGATGTGCAGAACATGTGTTTTTTTATATGGAACAGAGATTTAAATCACTACTGTGTTGAGAGTTAGCATTTTCACCACTCAGATACCAACAGAATATGGTCCGTAAGATCATTGCAGTTTATCTTTACATGACATATACTGATATAGCATTTCTGTCAGTGGTGGAGTGAAATCAACATCGTAGGTAATGACACAGATTTGACAGTTAATGTGAGAGAAGTAAATCAATAAAGGAGAAATTTTCAAAGACTCTCAATTGATAGAATTGTTGAATTTTTACATATCAATGAAAACAATATCATATACAGTTTAGATTCACTATAGATTTGTTTAATAATCCAAAACTTATACAGCACATTAATATAACAAATTTTAATAGACTGTCAATGTTTTCTTTTTTCTATCAAAGTTATGAAAAGCCATTATAAATAGATATGATGTTTACAAATGACGACATAGTTATATAACTTGAATAAAATCAAATCAAATATGCTACTCATTAAAATTGTTAATTTTTGTGCTGTCATTAGATAAATTGGACCCAACATGAACCGAATCCAAAATAACCGAACCGTGCTGTTCTGAATTGAAACCAAACCGAATCGAGCTAACCCTGAATCATCCCAGTCCTACAAATACCCATTAAAACTTTGATCCCCTATACCCTACCATAGGGACCACGAATTGAACAAACTTGAATCTACTCTGTCAGGAAGTTTTCATGTAAATAAAAACTTTTCTGGCCCAATGGTTCTTTATAAGAAGAAGATTCCTAAATGGCCCGACCCTAATTTGCCTTTTCTTGATTATCTCCCCATTGAAGGAGGCATGGCCCTTCATTTGAACAAACTTATGGTTTCTTTACCATCATTTTAACATGACTTTTTCAATTGTATAATTGTATATTTATTTCAACTATTGTATTTTATATCATTTGATTGTACGGTGTGGAATTTTTTTCATGCATATCATGTTTTAGATTTTAGTAATTTTACTTCACACATTATTGATGTTTTTCTAGCATTGTTTTGATATTATCTGTCTTAATGCTATTATAATTTCCTTTTACTACTTTTATAACATGCTGTATCATTTTTATTGTGTGCAGCGCTTTAGGGTGGTTATTTATAGTCATTTTGGGCGCTATATAAATATATATCATTATTAAAATATCATTATTAAACTTGAAACCTCGTCATCCAAGAATGATTTGTGCCAAGTTTGATTGAAATTGGCTTAGTGGTTCTGGAGAAGAAGATAAAAATGTGAAAAGGTAACATTGATGATAATGCCAACAACAGACACTGGACAAATTTTGATCAGAAAAGCTCACTTAAGCCTCTGGCTCAGGTGAGCTTAAGACTGCCTAGGAAGTGTGATAAAACTCAAGCCTTCAGCTCAGGTGAGCTAAAGACTGCCTAGGAAGTGTGATAAAATTCAGGCCTCTGGCTCAGGTGAGCTAAAGACTGCCTAGGAAGTTTGGATAAAATTCAAGCCTTCAGCTTAGGTGAGCTAAAGACTGCCTAGAAAGCTTTGATAAAATTCTCTAACTACTTCATGGACAAGAATTGCACAGTTAGAAAGCTCAGTGACCTTTGAAATGAAAATGAATATCAACAAAAAGTTGTTTTTTTATAATAAAGTAATGACATGATTCTTTGTTTAAAAAAATTGACAAGGTGAAGTATAACACAGTTCTATGGCTATGTTTTCTTTACACCATTTTGGATTGATAAGTTGAAAATTATATAACAAATGGTTTAAATTTGCCTACTGTCATGGCATGTACAAAATCAATTATTATAAAATCTGTAATGCCATTTACAGGCTAATGGATTTTAAAATTCTCATTAAACTTTTATAGACTAGAACATTCTAAAGGGATAAACACCCTAACCAATCATTTTCAATATCACAATGACTTTGACCATTTGACCTCAGAATCCATAGAGGATTTAAGGTTATAACCAATGCATATTTCAACTTGTAGCACAGACACCAACTTTGTCAAGACAGACAGTTGACATCGACTGGAAGAAAGAGTATATGCCTTGAAACAAATAACACACTCTGCCTATGTTTGTGATATGATGAACACACACTGCCTATGTGTGTGATATGATGAACAATACCAGTGTCTATGTTTGTGATATGATGAACAATAACAGTGTCTATGTTTGTGATATGATGAACACACACTGCCTATGTTTGTGATACAATGAACACACACTGCCTATGTGTGTGATATGATGAACACACAGTGCCTATGTTTGTGATATGATGAACACACACTGCCTATGTGTGTGATATGATTTAATGTGTTCAATCAATGCAGAAATTCACTGATATCGAATTGATCTATACTCTCTGATAGACATATACAAGTCCCTATAACATGATGTGAACCATTTCATTCGTTTGTTGTCATGCAACATGGATTTGCATGCTTTGACTCATGAATTATATCCTGATGGGTGCTAAATTACATTGACACACTGAGTTTCTTCAGCACCAAAGGACTTAATTAAGAATGCAGAAGCAATAGTCATTGACATCTCTTGACAGTGTGTCTATGAAGCAATAGTCATTGACATCTCTTGACAGTGTGTCCTCGACAGTGTGTCTATGAAGCAGGACATTCACTGTTCTATAAGGCTGGAGGAGGAGGGGGGAGGATTTATCTTGAACGCTCACAATTTCAGCATTTTTCGATACTGACTTAGATTGAATTTCACTTAGTTTTCAACTGATATGATAAGTTTATTTTTTTAAAATAAGCAGTAAATTTCATTTTTATGGACCATTTGGTTTTTTAATTTTTAAAGTCTATACATGAATATATGTATTTGTAAGTTTAATACCATTTGATTTTTTAAATTTTAAAGTCTATACATGAATATATGTATTTGTAAGTTTAATACCCTTTGGTTTTTAATTTTTAAAGTCTATAGATAAATATATGTCGTTGTAAGTTTTATACTCTTTGGTTTTTAATTTTTAAAGTCTATAGATAAATATATGTCGTTGTAAGTTTAATACCCTTTGGTTTTTAATTTTTAAAGTCTATAGATAAATATATGTCGTTGTAAGTTTAATACCATTTCGGTTTTTAAATTTTAAAGTCTATACATGAATATATGTATTTGTAAGTTTAATACCCTTTGGTTTTTAATTTTTAAAGTCTATAGATAAATATATGTCGTTGTAAGTTTTATACCCTTTGGTTTTTAATTTTTAAAGTCTATAGATAAATATATGTCGATGTAAGTTTAATACCCTTTGGTTTTTAATTTTTAAAGTCTATAGATAAATATATGTCGTTGTTTAATACCCTTTGGTTTTTAATTTTTAAAGTCTATAGATAAATATATGTCGTTGTAAGTTTAATACCATTTCGGTTTTTAAATTTTAAAGTCTATATATGAATATATGTATTTGTAAGTTTAATACCATTTGATTTTTTAAATTTTAAAGTCTATACATGAATATATGTATTTGTAAGTTTAATACCCTTTGGTTTTTAATTTTTAAAGTCTATAGATAAATATATGCCGTTGTAAGTTTAATACCCTTTGGTTTTTAATTTTTAAAGTCTATAGATAAATATATGCCATTGTAAGTTTAATTCCAAACACTGAAGATATCCTGTTTTCTAACTCTTTCAAATGGATTTTCTATTAAGGATTTTACCGATATTGACGATAAAAATAAATATTTTCATGTGTTGCTTCAGATACTGTTTTGAGTAGGTATTACATTTTTGGGGGTCTTTTTTGTTTGTTGCCACTTTCATTTTTGGTAGACACTCATTTCATGCACTTATAATTACTCAAAATTCATATGAATGGAAATTTGGGCACTTCTATTTTTTGTGAATTTTCTTCATCTGTCAAAAACCAATAAATTTTTTAAAGGTAAGAATCTGAATGGATTTAACTCAAAGGATTTTACTTTTATTATGTTTCCTAAACTAAGAATTTTGGAATGGTTATCTAACCTTTATCATTCCGTGTTACAGAGCAACCATTCAGACTAAGTACAAAAGTGACTAACTGCGGGTTGAAAAGGTTGGCATTTCCTCATTTTATGATTTCCATGATAAAGCAACACATTCCCAAAGGATTAAACTGGGTAAACTCCAAATTGATTTGTTACGAGATGATATCTGTCAGTAGTCTATGTTTCAAACAATTATATTTCAGTTCTTAATCTGACACATTTGTAACTCGAGTATATGCAAAATGTGCTAAAAGGGCAATAACTTCTACAGAAATCTCACTCAATTAGATTATACTGTTACAGCATTCTTTTGCCTCACATGTAAACATTCAAAACCAAACCAGTACCAAACTCAATCTTTGCGGACCAACACTACACTCAGTCTTAGCTGACCAACACTGAACTAAGTATTAGCTGACCAACACCAAACTGTTTTTGTTGACCGGCCAAAGATAACCTCCCATAACAGATGCATCTTGTTTTGGTTGTAGCCTGTTGCTTTTGGAGCAAGAATTACTGATGGTATAATAGTATCTTTTAGGAAGGAAAATGATTTGCTCTGATTAGCAGAGGTTGACTTACTTCTAGTGTAACCAAATTCATCTTCATCTTCACTATCGTCAGCGTCTTTGGTCAAGTTCGCCACAGACTCCAGCACTGGTATGTCTACAGTCTGGAACAGAACAATCCCTTAATAAAGCAAATGCTTCAGAGTCACATCAAATTAAGTCTAGTGATGAAACGATTGTCGGTCCTCTAGAGCTCTATGATGCTACTAATCAATTACAAAATAAAAGTCGCCGACGTCGTTGACCAAAAGAAAAAAAATAATTCCGGAAATCTTTTCAATTTTGTTCAGATTTTCTTTTCTGTATGTCAATCCCGATCAAAAACCAAGAAAACAAAATGACGGGAGAATTAACGGTAATAACAACGACATTCAACAGTCAGATAAAGGAGTCTGATTCTGATAACTTTCAGACATTGTGATTAAGAATAAATTCCATTACTTGGTATATGGAAATTCTGATTTATTTACCTGTGAACAAAAGGAAAGAACAATTCATATGTTGTTTCCACATGTTTAATGATTCTGTTATCTATTTTGAGACAAAAACAACTTAAATGACAATTCCGATTATAATCGGTTATTAATCGATTACATGTGTCCGATTATCACCGATAATCGATAATGGTTTTTGGTCCAATTGCCCATAACTAATTAAGTCTATCCTTAAATATCTTGGTCAGTATGTCGTACCTGATATGTTTGGCCGGCTGCAATAGAGGCTTCGTCATAAGAATGGACAGATTTGGTATCATGCTCTAAATCTCTGGGCTGAAATCATTTTCAAAAGAAATGAAAACTACAGGGAATGAAAATCAGTTTGCTTTAAGCATGCATTCATTATAAGCACGATTTCATTATAAGCATGAATTCGTTATAAGCGCATTTATTGTAAACATGTTTTACTGTAAGCATGAATTCACTATAAGCGCGTTTGCTGTAATTGTGTTTACTATATGCATGAATTCTTTATAAGCATATTCGTTGTAATTGTGTTTTACTGTAAGCATGAATTTGATATACGTATGTTTATAGTAACCATGTTTTACTGTAAGCATGTATTCGTTATAAGCATGAATTTGTTTTACCCATGAATTTGTTATAAGCACATTCATTGTAACCATGTTTTACTGTAAGCTGAATTCATTATAAGCATGAATTTGATATAAGTATGTTTATTGTAACTGTGTTTTACTGGAAGTATGAATTCGTTATAAGCATGAATTCGTTATAAGCACGTTCATTGTAACCATGTTTTACTGTAAGCATGTATTCATTATAAGCATGAATTCATTATAAGCGCGTTCATTGTAACCGTGCTTTACTGGAAGGATGAATTCATTTTAAATGTATTGAACTGATTACTATAATTGTGTTTTACTGCAAGCATGAATTCGTTCATTGTAACTGTGTCTTACTGTAAGCACGTATTCATTATAAGCATGAATTCGTTTTAAGCACGTTCATTGTAACCATGTGTTACTGTAAGCATGAATTCATTGTAAGTGTGTTTGCTGTAATTGTGTTTATCTGCTAGCATGAATTCGTTATAAGCGCGTTTATTGTAACTGTGTTTTACTAAAAGCATGAATTCGTTATAAGCGCGTTTATTGTAACTGTGTTTTACTAAAAGCATGAATTCGTTATAAGCGCGTTTATTGTAACCGTATTTTACTATATGAATCAGTGGGCTTACACAGGCTGGATCACACAAACTCTGCACTACAAATCGGACAGGAGACTTGGCGTGACGAATGATATCCACAGCCTGATCATGAGCAGCATTCCGCAAGTCCTTCCCATCCACCTTCATTAAACACAAAAGTACCATCAAATATTGTAATTTTCTGCCGTCAAAAACTTGCACTAAAAACAATTTTTTTTTTATTGGTTTTTGTACACATAATAAATACAACAAGTCATATATAATTATCATTATGTGCATGGAGAGAGATAGTGAGAAAGAGAGAAAAAGAGAGAGGCATGTTTTAAGTAAATATTAAGTTTCATCTGTTCCATTGAGTATCAAATTTTTTTCTTTTCACCATTCTTATATGCTATATATTTGCATGTAAAAATAAAACAATTACACCTTTGCCTAGGAGGAGATGATTTTGGATTGGTTTGTCTGTGTGTTTGTTACTGTGTTTCTCGGTATTTTTTGTGTTTGTTTGTAAAAAGTATAAAGATGATTTTTAAGACATTGTGAATATAAAGAAAGGTTTCTTGATTGACAATGATATTAAATAGACTTTCAAGATTTAAAAACGGTGGACTGAATTCAGCTTAGTCTCTGCTTTATGTTTTATCAATGTCAACACATTATTTCTAATTAAAATTTGTTGTTGATAACATTGCATATGACCTTCTGATAACAATGGCAAGTTCAACAAAGTGAATTACATGGTTTTTGTCTACTAAATGTACTTGACTAACAATGTGCGACTGACCTCCAAAATTCGGTCCCCGGTCTTCAGAGTTCCGTTACGGCCCGCTGGACTGTCCTCTAAGACATGCTTGATAAAGATTCCAGAGATCATCTGCTCTGTCTGAACATTAAACATGTCCACTCTACCTCCTAAAAGTCATATCATCAAATGTAAATGCTCTATCTGGATCTTTGTAGGAACAGGAAAACAGAATCTGATATCTGTGTCACCAATCAATATAATGACATGCTGCTTTAATGATATAAAATGTGGAACACAAAATACCATATAGATATACAGGTTATATAAAATGTACATCTCCATAACATAAGAAAGCTACAATTATGCAAGATGTGATTTTTCTTGACAAGTGGTTCTTGAAAAGACTTTTTAAACACCCCACCCTATTTCCCAATTATCTTCCTTTGGAAAGCTGAATCAAAGTTTGGGGTTATGGTTTGAAAAATATTAAAGCTATATACTGAATATTTAAGGCAAGTGTAGGCTTTTCCCAAATGATTCTAGTGAAGATGATCATTAAGCAACCTGTCTTATTTTCAATACTTTTTAATCATTTTTGCTCAGAAATGGGCATAACCTTTCATTTGTAAACCTTGAATCCCATTCATCCAAGAATACTTTGTGCAGAGTTGGGTAGAAACTGACCCAGTAAAGTCAACCACAATCCCATGCCAAATATCAACAACAATGACAATGGGACATTTTCTCTTCAGAAATATCAAATAAGAAGTACACAGCGAAAACCTACCAACAATGCTGATTCCAAGACTCTTGTTTGGTTCCCTCTCCAGCTCGACCGTCCGTGGCGGACCCCATGTCTGATTTCCAGTGGCAGGGGAGCCATCAGCAGTCAGGGACTTGACCCTGGGGGATACGGTCTCTGGCGCCTTCTGTACCGCTGGGGAAATCTCCATGGGGGACCTCTCAGGGGAAGATTCTTTTGTTTCTCTGGGTGACACCAGAGGGGACAAGTTGGAGCTGTAAAAGTTACGAACGTCTATTTCAAAAAGTGTATTTATAACTAAATGTGTATTCAAGTAAGTTGAAGAGAAGCATCAGCACCATATCATCTGTGTTTTGAGATTGATAATAACTTTTTTCAAACAATACATATGTAGCCAAAGGTAAGAAATTTCATGACAATTGTTCAGATGACCCCCGCTAATGATACACTACTCAAGTGACACACATGTACGCTAATGCCTGTACTCGGAGTACTACTTCAATATCATTACATCCCCTTACCATATAAGTGGAATTTTAGCGAGACACAAATTTAGTGATTTTCCCATAAAAATGAGTGTACATATTTAGCGAAAGCTAATTTTCGTGACTTTATAATTCCAGGAAAGATAACTATTACGTCCAATATGGAATAAATTGTTAGTGATAATCAATTTTAGTGATCTCATCACTCTCACTAATAAAGCTAAGATTAAATCCGCGCTATAAATTCTGCTTACAGTAAAACTCTGATATAGCGAATTTCTGTGGACCCTCTATAAAAATTCGCTATAAGCGTAATTCGCTATACGTTTATAGCGAATTCATAATTCAAATATAACGAATTCGTTATAAAACTGATTTGTTCTACATGTATGTCAGTTCTATAAGAAAGCAGCAATCGATGTACTTGCGTTTGTATTGTCTTTAATAGAAATGAAGCCTATATATTTTCGAGAAAAAATATTTTTATACAAGAAATATACACATTGATTTATATATGATAATTTATCTTGATGGATTATTAAGTCATGCAAGAACATATCGAGATAGAAATGTCAACAAAATTTTGCGGAATATATACATGTACAGTCTATTGCAATTGTCATTTACTTGTTGCTTTACACAAATAAAGGAGTGTACGATAAAATAAATGCAACCAAACTTCAAATTTAATTACCGAGAATAGTAAACAATACCGACAATATATTTCCTAAACGTATGTGTAAGTATTGTTTTGCGTTAACAACCTTTTTTGAAAAAATACAAACAGAAATTTTGTAATAAATGTGGATCCTTTATGTCAAAGGAAAACGATTGTTAAAAATCACAGAGTTTAAAATGAAAAAAATAAATTCGTTATAAAGGTGATTTTTACGTTCATTTTTAATTCAAGGGGAATAGGAATTTACTTCGTTATATCCGTAAATTCGCTATATCCGTGTTCGTTATAGACGCAGATTTTTGTATAGAATATACAAAGAATTTGCTGGGGAAATCAATTTCGCTTCGCTATAGCCGTAAATTCGCTATATCCGTGTTCGCTATATTCGAGTTTTACTGTATATGGTATTTCAAATGTTCTGCTTACTTTAACCCCAGGGTTTTGGTTTCCAGTTTTTGTACATGTTTACAGTTTAAAAATGTTAAATTCATAAATTGTTTTCTCTCCTATTAGGTACAAGTACATAATGAATTAATTCTATACTTCAGAGAAAAAAAAATCAATGAAAGAAAGCAGCTTCTGCCTTTGATATTTGTACAGAGTAATTTTCATGATCTTTTCTTTTCTTTGAAGGTGGTGGTGGGGGTGAGGTATAGATAAGGGTTGGTTACATAGAATGAAAAAAAAAAACCAAACAGAAGTACATGTACATATACCTATATATTTGAAAGTTACTGAAATCATCAATATACCAGTTTTCAGCATAATTGAATACAACACAAATATTTCACATTGATTAATTTTCAAGGCAGTCTGATCTGAAAATTTGGGAAAATATAATACATAAAATCAAAATCTATGTTATATTATCTATTTACCAAAACCGTGCAGAGGATGAAAAAATATAGTGGTGTGGATACATGTATATACACAGAGATAATGGAATTAAAAAAAAACCACCCAGCATTTTCCAAATCTTACCGATAATACTTAGGAAATATCCTTGAGTGCACCAAAGATAAACAATCAATTCATAATAGAAATCACAATGTCTGTCCTTCATGTAACATATCCCTGTACGTCCTCAGGAAAACTTTACAAGCAATGAAACCTAAGAGCTCTAAATCAGCAGCAGGACTTACTTTGGTGAGGGCATCATGGAGGGGTGAGGGGGTGTAGGGGGCTGATTGGCAGCAGTTTCTTGATATGCAGCAGCATCTTCTTTGGAAATGTAACTCACGCTAAAATAAAAATCAGTAAGCTCACATTGAAAACCAATTTCAATAACACAGAAATCATGACCAAACAAGTGTCTATTCCGTCCCAGTACAACACCATTTCACACATTCTCAACCATTAAGTTTTGCGTATTATGTCCTTAACCATCAAAATAGACATTTTCACTCACACACCTCACCTTGTTTTAAACAATAAATAATAAGAAAGATTGAAAAAAAGGTGTTCTTTCTAGTGCATACACGACATCTCATCATTTGTAGTGTTCATTAACAGTCTGTGATGCTGACCTAAATTCTCCCATCCTGTCATCTCTATAGTAATTAATAGAAACAAATTACACTGGTATTCTTTATATAGTGTCAAAAAATCATTCACATTCAATCAATGTCTTGTGACCTCAACCTATGACCTTTTGATTCCGATGTCGATAGAGACCCTTCTTTTCACATCTGCTATTTCTTTAGTAAGTGTGAGACTAAAAAGTAGAAAAGCCCTCTTTATTTGGTGTCCACTTTATTACATTTTTAAAAGCACTGTCTGTAACTTTGACCTATCACAAGTCCAGCCATTTCTCTGGGATCTTCCTCTATCTAAAAAAACATTGCTTCATTCAATGGTTGAGTTTGACCTTGAACTAATATCATCTAAATCAGCCATTGATGGGGAATCTTTCTCTGTCCCCTCAGATTCTGATCTGTCATCACAGCAAATCAGCGACCAATATCTACACGGTACTCTTAATATGGTGTCCTAAACATTTTTCTTGACATGTACATATGGGCATGTTACTCTCTTGCAGTGTTGTTGCAACAGGATAACTTCATTCTAAAATCGTAACTCAGTAATAAAGTCAATACATAAATACTATTGATTCCTAAACATACGCAAAAAATTTATTATGGTGTTATTTCGCAAGAGGCATCACTCACGAATTAAAATTACTCGCTTTTAATTTTCTGTTGCCAACTCTTGATTAACGGATGACATGTGAATTTATGTTCCCGCGATTTCACCTATACCACAAGCACTTATATCGCTTGGGGCCTAATTACTATATACTCTTATATATAGTAATTAGGCCCCAAGCGATATAAGTGCCTGTGACCTATACGAATCATTTCGCCACATTAAGTACTCGCGTAAAATAAGGAATTTACAGTATTACACCATGAAATTACTGTTTTATTAAAGACATACATTTTTAAAAATGCTTTCTTTGGTCCTCTTGATAATCTTACAAACAAGAGGCCCATGGGATATATTGTTACCCTGAGCCTCTACCCTACATAAAACATCACATCTCCATTACGGGGTCATGGTGTGAACAAATGTAACATTTAACATGTTCCTGATCCATACAAACCATCAATCAATTACACAGTACCTCATATCCAGTCCCTGTAGTGAGGCTCGTCTGATGATGGCCCGTGCCTGAGCATTTGTGATCCTCCTCATGCTCTCATTGTTGACAGCCACAACATAATCACCCAACTGTATCCTTCCATCCTTACCGACCGCACCAGAAGGATTAAGAGCCTTCACTGTACAGCCATTAGCACCTTTTTCTACAGCCTCTACCGTCAAACCTGTAGTATACATATATAACTTATAACAACTTCTATCAACTCCTAAAACTTTCATGAAACAAGATGTCTGAGTGAAAATTGAACACCTCCTAAAACGGTGACCAGTTCCTTTTTCATGCTGTATTGGAAAGGTTTTGTTAAACTAACATCAAAGCATTTATAGCTCAAAAGTTTTTAGCAATGCTCAAGTTTTTGATAAGTAAGTCAAGCAAATGTCACAATATCATTTAGTCAGCATTGAATGGGCCTAATCACAAAAATTAGTGGATTTCGGAGCCCTCTCACTTGTGGCTGACTGCTAAAACCAATTAGCAAAGATGAAGTTTCATGACACAGATGGAAAGACATGCAAGAAACCATATACCCATTGATATTTGATTCCGGGGGCATAGAAATACTGTATTTTTGGGGTGATTGATCGTTCATTTTATTAAAGCTGCAGTGCTTGTTTTTAGCTTAAATTTTGGAGGATTGGCTGCATTTGGAAGAAAGGCCACAAATATTCCTGATGATGAACACCGATCTTAAGCCCACACTGTGTGTACATTTCCTAAAAACATGTTATCAACAGCATTTGTAGTTGGACAATGATGCTGAGTTTACATTTAATAAATTCAAATATACTGGTTTGTTTTATTTCATAAAACAGCAATGCAGTATGTTCATTTTTTCAAGACCAACTTGTCATGATATCAGTGGGTGGAGACTATAGAAATGATCATGGAATGCTATCTGTATCTCAATTTCTACTTGGCAGCATTTTTGATATGTAAACTTATGTTTTCATTTTTATTTCAAACTTAATCTAAGGAATCACTGTCTAGTTTATTGGGTGTGTCATGTGATTAACTACACTGGAAGGAATCACTGTCTAGTTTATTGGGTGTGTGATTAACTACACAGGAAGGAATCACTGTCTAGTTTATTGGGTGTGCCTTATCATTAACTACACAGGAAGGAATCACTGTCTAGTTTATTGGGTGTGTCATGTGATTAACTACACAGGAAGGAATCACTGTCTAGTTTATTGGGTGTGTGATGTAATTAACTACACAGGAAGGAATCACTGTCTAGTTTATTGGGTGTGTGATGTGATTAACTAAACTGGAAGGAATCACTGTCTAGTTTATTGGGTGTGTGATGTGATTAACTACACTTTTACCTGTAATTGACCAGTGTGGCCTGAACCGTTTAGCAATACTGCTTTTTTCTCTTTTGCTGTCTTTACTAATTCCATGTGTAACAGGTAGGGAGAAAATGCAACAGACCAAACCGAAATTCGAACCCGAGCCCCCTGAATCTCTAGTCAGGTGCTCTACTGAGCTAGCTGGCCACTGGCAATCGAACCTGTCTGACTGCTACACATGAATAACATTTGAGAAACAATGCACAAACCTAATGGGTCTCTGGATTTTTTTATTTTGATGACCTTTTCCAGTGACACAGGAAGCAATTCTGCTCCCCCTGACAGCGTTCGAGATAGACGTGGTGAGGACAACGGTGACAAAGAGGGAGACATGATGTGATTGGCTGAATTTACAATGGATGGTGAGTGAGAGTTTGTAAGGTCACTTGTGATTGGTTGTTCTGATGAGGATGACTGCTGACTGTCAACACTCTCTGTCTTCAGGTGCCTGGTCTAATATGGAAAGAACAAAAACACATTTCTTTATTTCATCTTTTGATAAATACATCCCATTTTTGCCTAACTTAAAATCATTTGTAAAATTTAATTCATCTAATTCATTTGCTACACAATTCTGTCCAATTGCATTCTTTTTCCATTCTTTTCATGTGACACTTATCCCATATAGTGTTATGTTACCATAACCATTTATTAATAAAATGCTCATCTTTTGCTAGTGTGTAAATTATCTACACTGAATAAATACTCCATATATTCTGGCAGAATTCACAATATCACACAGTAAAACAGATTTATTTATAGACAGCAAATCTGCAGCATGCAATTCTGAAACAAGGAAGATGTACACAGAGATCTAATGGATAAATGCCCCATTACATGCCAGATCTTCTATACGTTATTATGAAATACACAAGGGACGGGTACTGCTAGTATTGTGTATCAATGATTAATTCAACTTTTCATATATGTGGAAAATGAATACACCATTTAATAATATGAGTAATTGTTTGTGCTACTACACATTTTCATATCAGTAAAAAATTACCAAAAATACATGAACAGTGAAAATACCTTATCAATAAGTAATACATATCATGGTAATGATTTTAGTACATCTTTTTCTTTTGTATTTGTATCTCCAGTAGGAGTGCAACTTTTCAGTACTTTGGCTATAAGCGTTAAGATAAAAGTAATATAAGCCATAATAAATTATCACATGCAAGTATTTCACATACAGGTTTGAAATTTTAGCAAACTTACCCGTACTCGTTTTGGATTTATTATCTAGGCATTATTGAAGCAGAATTATTCTAGGTCTCTGACAAGCTTACACTCTCAGTATCTCAGTGAGTAGCTCTTCAGAGACAATTAGTCTTTCCATTTAGTTTTAACATATCATTTAATATTTTCGCAATATACAGTATATATAGATCAGAAACCTGGTGATTGTTTTGAACACCAAGATATGGAAATTAAGAAAAGCATTATCTGAATTATGATTACGTAATAAGAATTTGCATATGCATATTGTATACAGGGAAATGTTTGCCCCCGTTTTATTTTCGCCTCTTTCACCCTAGCTGTCACTGGGCAAATTTAAGAATGGGCGAAACTGTTTTCTCTCATAACTCTTTTTTAACACACCTATGCCTGGGAGAATTTAAAACGGGGGGGAAACCGCCAGCAGATGTAGAGAGTCGAAAATAACACAGGGCGAAAATTACCCTGTATACAGTATAACCCTTTTCTGCAGAGCATTTCTTTATGTTTCTGTAAATTTGTTTAGTTGTAATTCATCAAATGTATCAAACAGGACTGACCTTGATACTAAGCTCCTCTTCTCTGTGCTGGATTTTTTCCTCCAGGGCGGGGGGTGAGGAAACAGGTAGCGGGGGAGGGGGTGTGTCCTACAGAGTACATCAAATCATAGATAAAAAAAAAACCCCACAGTATCAGAGCCTATATATGTACAAAGAATAATGCAGGAAAAATTAATCCTTAAATCATACTGGAGGAGAAACTGTAATTATTGGTTTCTTTGATAAAGCATGCCTGCTTTTATTATACATTATAAATTTGATCTCCTTAACAACTTTTGCACATTTACAAAATTCCTGATACAATGTTGAATCTGAATTTTTGATTTATACATATCATAGATTTACATATTGAACAGTTAACAGCTGTAAAGGTGAAATAAAGAGATGCTGAAATAACAAAATATAAAACACACAACAATGCCCTTAATGACATGTAAACATAAACAAAGCTACAAAGAAACATCGACATCAAAGGATAGAAAACAGTCCAATATCTATATCGTTAACTGCTACCATTGATTACTTACATGTATGGTGTAACTGTGTTAGCATTAGTTCTCGACATGCAGGTATGTAATATCATACTAATATACATAGAACATGGCATGCATTATTCATATGCATGCAATCTTAAGTATACATTAATTTTAAAAATTTCACTCCTTTGTAAGTGTAGATTACACATTTTCAAGGGTCTTTGATCAATAAATTAATGCAGGCTAGTTCAAATTCATTCAGCAGGAAAGAATGTCTTTTTTAAAAGAGACTGGGGAAAAAATTATAATCTCTTACAAATCAATATTCTTGAAAAGTTAGAGCCATCTACAATCATGAAATCCAATCGGTTTAAGTGCAAACGACATAATATGCTAACTGCAGTCTTGTTTACATATCATCTCTTGTTTTCAATGACAGTGCTATTGCAAAAAACAACTATAATGTGTAAAATAGTGTCAATAAATTTGGTGTTCACAAACCAAAATATATAAATACCACACCCGCATTCATTTTGGAAAATTCTGCTATCAATTTCTGGTAATACTACAAGAGACATCTATCAATAATTCTAATATCCCCTGGATTTTTTCTTCTCCATGATTTTCATTTCACACAAATCTTTGTTTGAAACAAGTTACTACATCCCCCAAATTAATTAATTATTCCATGAGGTATGAAGCAGAATTTTTCATGAAAGTAAAGAACATTGTTAGTTTTTGTGCTGGCCAGGTGCTTATTCACCTACTGTTAGACAAGGGGAGATAATCATGTTTGTTAGTCAAGGGTTACCTTATTGGCCGGCTTGACAACAATCTGTTGTACTTTTGGCGACACTACTTTAGGCTTAGGAGGAATTGGGGGAGGGGTCCTTTTAGGGGTTGACCCTCCCTTTTCACTCCTGGGTGACTGTCAGAAATTAACCACATACAAGGATTAGAACATCACAAGACAATCGACAAAGGTTAATTATGCCAAGGAGCATCATAACCATGACAAAACTTGTTTGATTTCATGCACATGGTAAGACCGGTCCTGTTAAAGTTACAGGTACAACTACACTGCCACAAAACTGAATTTGAATCAGGGTTCCTCATTCTAATACAGTACACAACAATAACAAAACATACACAGCTGAACAGCAGCGAAAATGAGAAAATGGACGTACGATTTATGTGTGCAAAATTTAACATTAGTCCGTGTAAAAGATGTTTACATAAAAATTGAAATTTATTAGCTGAAAAAAAAATGGCCAAAATAAAAGAAAATCATTAACAAAATCAATTCCATTTTCATGAAGCTTAAAGAGTATAGTATGCCATGTAAATTTTTAAATGATGAACATCATTGAACTAAAAGCCACACATTGCTGAAAAACATGCAGGATTCGATGAACAAAATTTTAAGCATGCGTATGGTTCAAACAATGGAAAACAGGTACCTCTTCAAAATCAGACAGTTGATCAGGAGGGGTGTGGTTAAGGATTTGCTCAGTTTCTATAAATAGCTCTTCCTGTGACTCTGATCTTGGAGGCACAGGTGGTGCTTCAGCTGGGAGGTCAAGGTCACTCATGTTAAAAAAGTCAGGTTGCAGATCCCCTGAAGTTGCCTCTTCATATGTAGGCAGAGCAAATGTCGTATTCTCGTAATCAGCTGGAGATTCCGACCTGGGGCTTTCAAAGGGAGATTTACTGTCTGCTGGTAATTTTTCCTGAGTGAGACTAAGCAGATTTTCAGGGGACATGTTGTTAACATAGTCATGCAAAGCAGATGTAGATCTAGGCTGTGGAACAGGGAATTTTTTCTGCACCGTTTCCTTCTGAATGTTGCTGTTTTTGATGTCCAGCAACACTTGTGCATTCTCATATGAAACATTAGACCCTGTGGACTCCCTCTTACGCCGGTCAAGACTCCTGCGAGGGGAAGTGATTGGCTTATGTTTTCTGGGAGAAGAGATCTCCTCATCACTTTCATAAAAGCTGTCGTTTTGTCTGTGTGCCACATTCTCGCTGGAGGAGTATAGTTCTGTGAACTTTCGTTGTACGTGGTCAGGAGATGTGGCGTATTGAGGATGGGAGGGATGGGAAGGAAGGAAGCTGGACTCTGGGTAACCCCCACTGGTGAAGGGAAGGGTGGAATGCTGTCAAGGCAAGGGAGATTACTTTGTTATTCAATCTAAAGCTCATCATCCAAAAAAAAAAAGAAAAAGATCACTTGCATTGACACTACAAATGTTAGAAATTTGTACTATTTTTGTTAGTTTGATAATCTTAAAAACTTAAACTATGGAAAATAGAATAGTTTGTATAAACAAATGTAAATGATCAAATACAAGTGACCAACTCTTTGAAAACAGTTCAAACAGCATTAAAATATTAATGAAAATATCAATGTACTAGCTTGTCCTGCATACACATACAAACAGACACACATTCTTTTAAACTCAACATTCATTATCAACACACTGAATGCAAGTTACCTGTAGTTCGGCCTGCTGGAGAGCATCATTACCCCCCAGGGGCAAAGCTTTTTTGACGCCGATTCGTACGATTCCCTTGGGCGCTCCTTTTAAGGCATCCACTGCCTCATCGAGGCTAGCATTCTCTAGCATTTCATCATTGACAAAAATAAGTCGATCCCCGGGAAGAAGACGACCATCCACTTGTGCCACACCCCCTGGGACCAAACTCTTGATTACTATCACAGTTTTGCTAAGGTTTTCTGGGTCCTGCAGTATAATATACATGTAGTTACAATACATATCCTCATGTAAAACAAGCCACTATTTTCTCTGAAAGATGAGTTATCTTTCCTTTCTTATACATAAATCTTATCTAAATTCAACAAGCAACAGTAAGAGAAAAAGATTGTTTCCTTGTTTACAATCAATATTAGTTCCTAGTTCAGTTCTGAATCTGTCTTACCCATCTGTTTGTCTGCACAACTTCTGTATATGTATTATACCTACTAAATGGCAAGTGAAAAAGGCTTTGAATTTTCTACTGGTACCTGTGAAAATGGCTTTGAATTTTCTACTGGCGCCTGTGAAAAAGGCTTTGAATTTTCTACTGGTACCTGTGAAAATGACACATAATTTTGTACTGGCACCTGTAAAAATGACTCTGAATTTTGAACTGGTACCTTGTAGTCCAGTATACTGAACCCCAGGCCCTTGTCTCCTTTGCACAGTTCTATCACAACCGGCTCAATGCTCCACATTTTGAAGTTGGTAAGTTCCTCCAAGGATCGTGACTTGTTCTTCATTAGCTGCTGGAGGGCGCTGTCATCTGTTGAAGCTAGAGTGTTTTCGGACTTTGCTTTCACAAGTCTCTCTGTTATTGGAGACACCTCGTTCACTCCCGAGTAATTTGATTGGAGATATGAAGGATAATTGTTTTCTAATTTATCTTGGTCAGTATAATTTTCCGTCTCTTTATGGCGAGCACATACAAGACGAACATGTTGAGGGAGCTCTTTAAGAATTCCCACCACTTCCTTGTGATTCAGGCCCAGGAGTCTTCTACCATTCACCTTTAAAGAGGTAACGAAATTACTCCCGTAACTTACTGTAAACCAAATCTCCGTTATCACATCAGTGTAATGCATGTCATGGTAAATGCTACACTACTCCAGATGTACTTATTTCAATAGAGTACACAGGCCTAAAATTTGGTAATTTTAATTTTAGAAAACAAAAGTGGTATATGTAAGTATGCAGGTAAAATGTGCATTCTCATAAAAGTACTATTGTTTGACCTGAATTTGTAAGAGAATTCATCCAATTTTCTAGCAATTTTTGCAGCATGATTGCTTGACAGTATATTTTGACTCATCATTATGTGACAACAGAACTCATTATGTCTGATCATTCTACACTACGTGTAGTATTTCATAAATGAAAAATAATGAACTTAAAAAGTATGCTGGTACAAATTATGCAGAATTCCTGTGACCGTGAATTTCTCATAAATTTGTACCATTTAGAGAAATACTTTGTCTGCAGCATATAAATGTACATGTATGTTAGACTCATTGATATACCCGACAACAAGGATGAAATCTGTTCACTGCTTAAAATGACATGAAACCATGTAACAAATGCTGGAAGAACTATACTCTGTATAAATAAGAAAATATTCCCCGAGACTCCCAACACTTAAGAACTACTGATGCATATCTTCACATGCAAAACAAACCTCTAGCAGTTCATCACCACTCTTAAGACGGCCATTAATGCCCACCGGACCATCACTGAGGATAAAGCGGATGTAGTGGTGGGGGCGGACCTCCACCCCCTTCTCCACATCAACCGTCCCCTCCAAACTGATCCCCAATCCTCCTCCTTCACGAAACTTAGACAGCTGGGCCACCTAATGAATATGGAAATGTTATCAATACGCAACACATTAATGGATTCCCTACAATGTTACATTCAGTAAATACTGTAAACATAGTGTTACATTCTGTAAATACTGTAAATATAGTGTTACATTCTGTAAACATAGAAGAATTCCTATAGTGTTACACTCTATAAATACTGTAAACATAGAAGAATTCCTATAGTGTTACACTCTATAAATACTGTAAACATGGTGTTACATTCTGTAAATACTGTAAACATAGTGTTACATTCAGTAAATACTGTAAACATAGTGTTACATTCTGTAAACATAGAAGAATTCCTATAGTGTTACACTCTATAAATACTGTAAACATAGTGTTACATTCTGTAAATACTGTAAACATAGTGTTACATTCTGTAAATACTGTAAACATAGTGTTACATTCTGTAAACATAGAAGAATTCCTATAGTGTTACACCCTAAAAATACTGTAAACATAGTGTTACATTCTGTAAACATAGAAGAATTCCTATAGTGTTACACTCTATAAATACTGTAAACATAGAAGAATTCCTATAGTGTTACACTCTATAAAGACTGTAAACATAGAAGAATTCCTATAGTGTTACACTCTATAAAGACTGTAAACATAGAAGAATTCCTATAGTGTTACACTATAAATACTGTGAACATAGAAGAATTCCTATAGTGTTACACTCTATAAAGACTGTAAACATAGAAGAATTCCTTAAAGTGTAACATTCTGTAGATACTGTAAACATAGTGTTATATTATGTAAATACTGTAAACATCGAAGTTCCTAGTGTTATATTCTGTAAATACTAAAAACATAGTGTTACATTCTGTAGATACTGTAAACATAGTGTTATATTATGTAGATACTGTAAACATAGAAGTCACGACAGTGTTATATTCTGTAAATACTGTAAACATAGAAGAATTTCTATAGTGTTATATTCTGTAAATACTAAAAACATAGTGTTACATTCTGTAAATACTAAAAACATAGTGTTACATTCTGTAGATACTGTAAACATAGTGTTATATTATGTATATACTGTAAACATAGAAATCCCTACAGTGTTATATTCTGTAAATACTGTAAACATAGAAGAATTCCCTATAGTGTTACTATATTCTATAGATACTGCAAATCCACTTTGTCTCAAGATACCCTCCACAAACTGAAGAGAGTGAATAATAATTCTTCAATCCTAAAATAACAAGAGTACCACCAATGGTATATAATATACCTGTGAAAAGCTAATATAGGGTATTTTTCTAACACCATGATTTGTAGAATTTGGATTCAGGTAGTATCAGCAATCATCAGTGTGTAACACACTATCTTTGCATCGTAAAAACAGACAAATCATGTACTCTCTATGTAATATTTCCACTTGGCATAAGGTGTATGAGTACCAAGTTTGATGGTCCCTGCCCCAACAGTTTGTATCCTACTACTACAACCTTGAAAAACAACAGGCATTCTCCACTTGGCATAAGGTGTATGTATACCTAGTTTTACAGTCCTAGCCCTAACAGTTCAGTCTGTATACTGCCTACAAGATTTTCCTACTAAAAAACAATAGGCATCTTCCACTCAACTTGGTGATCAATGTACAAGTTGCAATATCCTGAAATTTATGGTCTGATCTATATCCTGCCTATAAGGTTTTCCAAGTAAGTGGTACTGCGAACTTGATCTTTGACCTTGAAAAACAATAGGCATCTTTCTCTAATTATGGTGATCAAATGCTTCAAGTTGCAATATCCTGGAGCTTATGGTTCGGTTTGTATCGTGCCTACAAGGTTTAACTAATAAGTGATACTACAACCTTGACCTTTGATCTTGACAAGGAATAGGCATCTTCCTCTCATTATGGTGATCAAATGTACCAAGTTGTAAAATCCTGGAACTTGTAGTTTGGTCTGTATCCTGTCCACAAGGTTTGGACAGACGGACGGATGGACAGACGAACAGCGTCACACCATAATACGTCCGGTCTTTAATGGGCATATAAAAACCCCATTACCATGATTTCTTCTTGAACCATGAAAACTTTATCCCACAAAAATAAGTACATACACTGGTATACATGGGATTTTCATAGGGCTGTCATCGTGCAACAATCACACATAGAACACAGCAATATAGAACTGTCATCGTGCAACAATCATACATAGAACACAGCAATATAGGACTGTCATCGTGCAACAATCATACATAGAACACAGCAATATAGGACTGTCATCGTGCAACAATCATACATAGAACACAGCAATATAGAACTGTCATCGTGCAACAATCACAGAGAACCCAGCAATATAGAACTGTCATCGTGCAACAATCATACATAGAACACAGCAATATAGGACTGTCATCGTGCAACAATCATACATAGAACACAGCAATATAGGACTGTCATCGTGCAACAATCATACATAGAACACAGCAATATAGAACTGTCATCGTGCAACAATCATACATAGAACACAGCAATATAGGACTGTCATCGTGCAACGATTCATAGAACACAGCAATATAGGACTGTCATCGTGCAACAATCATACATAGAACACAGAAACATAGGACTGTCATCGTGCAACAATCATACATAGAACATAGCAATATAGAACTGTCATCGTGCAACAATCATACATAGAACACAGCAATATAGGACTGTCATCGTGCAACAATCATACATAGAACACAGCAATATAGGACTGTCATCGTGCAACAATCATAAATAGAACACAGCAATATAGAACTGTCATCGTGCAACAATCACAGAGAACCCAGCAATATAGGACTGTCATCGTGCAACAATCATACATAGAACACAGAAACATAGGACTGTCATCGTGCAACAATCATACATAGAACACAGCAATATAGAACTGTCATCGTGCAACAATCATACATAGAACACAGCAATATAGAACTGTCATCGTGCAACAATCATACATAGAACACAGCAATATAGGACTGTCATCGTGCAACAATCATACATAGAACACAGCAATATAGAACTGTCATCGTGCAACAATCATACATAGAACACAGCAATATAGGACTGTCATCGTGCAACAATCATACATAGAACACAGCAATATAGGACTGTCATCGTGCAACAATCACAGAGAACCCAGCAATATACATGTATCCCTCAGCAACATGATACCAGACCTCTGAGGTTTAAAAGATATGATTTCATCACCCTGGTACCAAGCTTCTCTAGACACACTGTCCTTTAAGTATCTATTGTACAACTAAATAAGACAAAGTGTGCCGAAGTACTACTGTGAATAAGTTATGATGAGTTTTAAACCTGGCTGACTAAAATTGTACATGTGTTACCATAGTTACGGTCAACTGCTTGGTCACAAGGTACTTACCACAACTTCAAATTCGCTGCCAACGATTGGTTCCCAGCAAGCTTTGATGGCTTCTTCAACATCTGGAGACAGATCACCCGCTGGAAACAGAGATAGGACATGATTGGTGTTGTTCTCATGTCAGAAATTGATTTATTGGCAGAGGACAAAAACATTACTCCATTTCTTGGCTGCTGACAAGAACTGATTTTTTTTTAAAAACAAATTTTAGAGCTTCTTTATTGGTTCACATTGTGATGCAATGCACATGGTAATTTTTTCTCTCTATCTATCACAGTCCAAGCTGAATAACCTAGTTTACACATCATTATGTACACATCTTTAAATAAAGGGAAAAACATTGTAGTACAAGTACACTAAGAATGAACATATAAACAGAGAAACGAATTTATTTCTAAATTGAGAAATTTGATTGTTATCATAATTTAGTATTTTTGTAATGCAGGTCAGCTTTTCAGATAACTTTTTTTTTGAGGTTGTGAAACATAGTAATGATGTGAAATTAATAAACCTTTTCTTGACTAAAAAAATTGCCAGCCTGTGTATCTAGAATAAAATCAACATAAGACCAATTAGCTACAAAACTCCTCTTTGTCACATGAATCCCAAAGTGAGAACTTGCGCTATGCCACAGGTCATTAATGAGACAACTGTACATGAAATGACAAATCTCAAATATTCTGTGATGAAATTGGAAGTAATTTCTATTTACTTATTTTAATTCTTACTTTTTTAACATGGTCTTTTATGGATGAAGGTCTTGTTTTTACATACACCTAACATGATATTTTACTGGTACAACAGACTATGTTTTACATTTATCAATCCCCCGATTATTAGTCAGTCTCCAGCCAATGGTCTAGTGTTGAACACTGTTTGTATGTATGTTTTGGAATTTTCAAAATCTTCTTCTGAAGAAGTAATTTGTGACCAAACCCTATTTTCATTTCTCTTTATTAGCTCCCCTTGGAGGAGGAAGTGGCCCTTTTATTTGAACATATATGTACTGAAATATCCTATGCTGAAGATCCATGTGCCAAGTTTAGTTGAAAACTAGGAAGAATTGTTATAACACACTAAAACTGATGTCTCCCCTTCCATTTTCCACAGTTTTAAAAACATTTTTGGGGATCATCTTTAAAGTGGAAAAGGTCATCAAAAGTGACAGGCAATACACTGTCTTATCATGGTTTAACCACATACCAAATATCAAAGGCCTATGTCAAAAACAAAAATGTTATGGTCCAGACAAAAAAAGACCCAAAAGATTCTATTATTTGACTTTTATATAAAAGGTCAAGGTCAAAAGTCATCAAAATTGACATGCAACACACTGTCTTATGATGGTGTACCAACACACTAAACATCATGGTGTACAATACACCAAATATCAAAGGCCTATGTCAAAAGACAAACAAGAAATGTTTCAGAAACATGTATGCCCCCCAACCCAACCCATGGTGCAAAAATGAAAAGGGTTATACACATATATCATTCAATTGATAGTAGTGCCAAATCAATTCAAAATACTGATATCTTCCTATGTCAAGAGTGGTTTGAACCTTGACCTCTGACAATGTGAACCCAAAATTAATAGGTGTCATCTACTCCTTATGATGTACCAGAGTACTAAGTCTGATGTCAGTCAAGCAAACTGTTCTCAATATATTGAGTGGACAGTATCTTCCTATGTCAAGACCTTGACCTTTGACCATGTGACCTTAAAATCAATAGGGGTCATTTACTCCTTAGGATGTACCAGTGTACCAGATTTGATGTCTGTCAAGCAAACAGTTCTTAAGATATCAAGTGGACAGTACCTTCCAATGTCCAGTAAGACCCTTGACCTTTGACAATGTGACCTCAAAATCAATGGGGTCATCTACTCCTTACAATGTACCAAGTTTGATGTATGTTTTCAAGTTATTGAGCGAACAGTTTCTTCCTATGTCCACAGCGGAATGACCCTTGACCTCAAAATCAATAGGGGTACTCTTCTACTCATAACCAACCAACACATGAAATATCATTATGATCAAGTGAATGGTTCTCAAGATATTGATTGGACAACATGTGGTCTACTGACCGACTGACCAACAGGTGTAAAGCAATATGCCCCTCTTCTTTGAAGGGGGGGGGGGGCATAAAAAGTTATGGTCCGGATAAAAAAAAAAATGCCCTAAAAATTCTATTATTTGACCTTTCTAGAAAAGGTCAAGGTCATCCAAAATGGTACACAACACAATGTCTTATCATGGTATACCCATATACCAAATATCAAAGGCCTATGTCAAAAGACAAAAAGGTTAAGGCTCGAACAAACTTTGTATGAGAAGAAGAAGAATCGGAAAAAGAAGCGGAAGAAGTGGATGAAGAAGAATTCACACTAAAACAATATGTCCCCCTTCTGGGAAGGGGAGAAATAATGATGTTGGGACTTTGGAGATGTTGAAAACTGTAACTTTAAAAAGTAATGTAATAGACTAGACATGCAGACAGACGACAGACAACTGATTCAGGTTAACTACAAAGATTCCACAGATGTGCTCAGGACAATAATTTCTAGGTTACTGCTGACTTAACACAAAAACGTTTCAAATGGAATTTTATATCTTATAGTAAATAAGTAATGGCTTTGAACAATAGCGATGAAATGAAGTGCAGCCTTGCTATGTTGTTGGATGTTCATCTGCATCAAATATACTAATTGCGTGTCAACTCGAAAAGCTTCAATGACATTTTTCATCACAAAAAGCACAAAACACTTGCAATCTCTCTCATCTCTAAACAGAGGAGCCATATCTAAGTTCTAGGCTCAATCTGCGAGTTTATTGATCAAAACCCAGTCATGGCTTATTGTTCTTCAGCAATCAATTGTTAATCCACTTCAATGCTAGATTAATTTCTCTGGGAAAAGTAAAGTTTTTAGATTTTTTAATCTTGGACATCAATTCAGCAGACATCTCAAGAATAATTCTCCTGGAGGAAACATTTAAAACAGAAGTGAATCTGCTTTATCAGTATCAAAATGTCTTCTCTATTCGGTCTTATTTTCATTAATTAGTTACAGATACTGCAACAAATCAATCAATTATGCCTATAACTGCCCAGAATGTCTCTTTTATCCCATCCTAAGACAAAAAGCCAAATTTCAACATTATTATGATACATTATCTCGGTGGGAATTTCTCTGAGCAGTAATGTCTTGTACATGGACTGTGATTTGCTCTAGTTATTCTGGCTATCATCATTATCTCCAGTCACGCTTCAATCTCCATTGTAATGGAATGCCAGCATTGTGGTACCGGATTAGACCATTCACATAATTGTATGTTTTCAGGCATAAAATGTCATTTTTAATGGGAAGACTAGGATCAGAGAAACCATCATGAGGCTTAGTGAGGTATTATTTGTAATACATAATTAATATGAGAAAGTAATGCCGGCATCAGAGAATGGCCTTTTCACAGAGACACTGTAGTTCAACTGAATTTGTTTCAGTGCATTATCAGAAAACTTAATTGTAGTGGTAACCTGGAAATCCCATATCTAGCTAAAGTGACTGTTTTTAATGGAACTTGACAATCCAATAAAATTTTCAATCATCACTCACAATAGTCATCGTCAGTACTCAGGGTGATATCGTGAAGCTCCACTTGTTGACCGGGTGGATCCATAGGAGCGTTTTGTTGGATGTGGTTCACCATTCGGGCCTGGGTGGGCTGCTCAATCATTGGGGATACAATGGTGGCTGGACCATCCATTGGGGGCATCAGTGGGCCTTCCATCTGGGTGGAAGGGGGTTGGGCAATTATCATTCCTTGTGGATTATAAGGAGGCTGGGCTATAAATACAGAAAAACAAGAATTCTTTCTACAGCGGGTACACTTCTATGCCTAAATACACACAGTTTATCTCAACATTTTGCAGACAAATGAAATGATGAATATATTTCATAATATATCACCAATAACCACATCACAGAGCAGTTTCATTCAATGAATTATATTATCAATAAAATGTGTATTCTACAACTGAATCTGCTTAAAGCTAATTAGCTGGCTGCAGATGCACATATCGCATATATACATGAAATGATCCAGGTCTTTTAAATATCCTAGATCTTCTATAATGGAAGGTACTAAATAATGCAATACATTTACTCCATAAATTATATATAATGGGATAGAATCCCGACATAAAATACTAAATAAATCATAACTGTATTGATTTTTGGCTTCTTTTGCAATCATGCAGCGCCGGGATAGATGTTCATGATGCTCTATTGTGATTATCTATCTAGAAGTTTACAGTCTTGGCAAAATTAATCATCACCTGTAAAAATTAATGATTCGTTCATCACAAGTTTTCGTCATGCATGTGGGAATTTTAAATCTCTACTCTTCACAGGAAGACAATCATATCCATCCGAAAAGGCCGTTCATTATTATTTTTTTTTAATTAATGCTTCTAATTTTGGTTCAAATGATGTGGAGAAATTTCTAATATACAATTGATGTATCAATTTGTCATATAGACAGTTCCCTTACGATTTTAATTATTAAAGCAGTCAGGCTTCATCATAACATCAGTGTACACGCTGGATACACTAATCTGTGTCCTTCAGAGAGCACTACATCACATCAACAGCTCCATTAACCATATATTTATATATTTTTAAGATTTTAAGTACTGTGTTGTAGATTTTCGTAGATTCCATTTCAGTGTAATAATGTAGTCTTCCCTAACTTGAGATACATGTATATAAATACTGATATTCTGAAAATCTGCTGCATCAGTACAGATAACAATTTGTGGATGACCAACGACACTGAACCCTGAACAAACCTAAGTATTGCTGGAGTTTCTCATAGACACTGAACCCTGAACACACCTAGGTATTGCTGGAGTTTCTCATAGACACTGAACCCTGAACAAACCTAAGTATTGCTGGAGTTTCTCATAGACACTGAACCCTGAACAAACCTAAGTATTGCTGGAGTTTCTCATACACTCTGAACCCTGTACAAACCTAGGTATTTCTGGAGTTTCTCATAGACACTGAACCCTGTAGAAACCAAGGTATTGCTGGAGTTTCTCATAGACAATGAACCCTGAACAAACTTAGGTATTGCTAGAGTTTCTAACATTGAACTCTGTACAAACCTAGGTATTGTTGGAGTTTTCATATAAATGAACCATGAACAAACCTAGGTATTGCTGGAGTTTCTCATATTTGGGCCCATGTTGGAATCGAGCCAACTGTAGGTGGACCATCTGTCCAGTGTTCCGCAGGACTTCCACTGCTTGGTGATTGGTGAATCCCTGAAGATGCTGATTATCTACCTAAAAAGAGAGATAATGAATCAAAATTAACAACTTCATTAAAGAAATCCATTTTAGTAAGGTTATCTTGGAAGCATATTCTTTAAAATGAAATGCACCAAATTTAATCAATTTAAGAGTTGGTTCTAAAAATAGTTGTGGATGCATCTGCAATTACACAAGTACAGGGGATTTCTAATGGAATGCACAATGTCACCATATAACGCAGAATCAAAGGATCGTAGTTTTATTTGTGGAGTTCTGTTGCCCGTTTCAGAGTTAAACAAACTCTGTTGGTTTCCATCTAATACTTTGGCATTGAAAACCTTTAAAAATTGATTAATTGCAATTATTTCACAAAGTCTTTTAATAATTAAATTGGATTCATATTGCTTTCAAATTTTCAGCGCATGTTGAATTATTATTAAACAATTTATTGATTTATGTCAACCCTGAAAGAACTCATTACGTCATAATGACATTAGCGCTTTTTTTATACCGATACCTTTAAAATAGCAATTTTTAAGTGTCTGCCAATGGCTTGCCCCATGAACCAAAATTTTACTCTTCATTATCCTTCATAAATAAAGCATAAGAACTAATGCCTTTCATATAACATACAAAAGCAATTTTCGAAGATAATTTAACACATGAATAGTTTATAGACACCTTGATGTGTTACTTGCAGGCATTGTAATTTCCATAAAGACAGGTTTTAAAATGTCACCTCTTCAGACAGATTAGCATTACAAGTAATTACTAGATTGCTTTTCCATGTAAACTCCCAAAAATTTTCATTGGTTTGAAAACTCATTTCTCTGCTTGATCAAGCTTTTTAAGAACAGTCTAAAGCATAACCATATTAGATACCGTTTTCTGATAATTGACCTCCAGAATAGGTAATTAAGAACCACAATGTACACACTACAGACCAATAACTTTATTTTCCAGGTTCATTCAAATCTTCAACAAATATCTATGAAGGCCTTCCTTCTTTGACACCTTTCTACTCCAAGATTTCGTATCAAATGAGTGTGAATATCACTTGTAAGGGGTGAGGTTGGGTGGGGGTGGGGGTGGGGGGTGGGTGGGGGTTTCTCTGGTAGAAATTTTGTTATCTTTAACTCTGTACCTGAATGAAGGTGGGCCTCCATTACTTACATGATTTGATTACCTACTTGAATGTTCTAAATATGTATTATAAAATCTTAGTCTATGTAAGGTTTCAGTTATCTTTAAGACAGGTGAGTTCAAATTACCTTTATGGCTGGTGAATTTTAATTACCTTTTTGACAGGTAAGTTTTAATTACCTTTATGATGGGTGAGTTTAAATTACCTTTATAATGATGAGTTTTGATTACCTTTATGACGGGTGAGTTTGAATTACCTTTATGACGGGTGAGTTTGAATTACCTTTATGACAGGTGAGTTTTAATTACCTTTATGATTTGATCATTGACCTGAATCCTTCCATCGTTTGCAGCGGCACTGTTTTCTGCCACACTCTTCACAAAAATTCCACACAGATCATCTGAAATAACAGTCTGAATTAGCAGTTACCTAAAATACCAGTCATCTGAATTAGCAGTTACTTAAAATAGCAGTCACCTAAATTAACAGTTACCTAAAATAGCAGTCATCTGAAATAGTAGTCTAAAATTGCAGTCATCTAAAATAGCAGTCATCTAAATTAGCAGTAATCTAAATTAGCAGTCATCTAAATTAGCAGTCATCTGAAATAGTAGTCTAAAATAGCAGTCATCTAAAATAGCAGTCATCTAAATTAGCAGTAATCTAAAACAGCAGTCATCTAAATTAGCAGTAATCTAAAATAACAGTCATCTGAAATAGTAGTCTAAAATAGCAGTCATCTGAAATAGTAGTCTAAAATAGCAGTCATCTAAATTAGCAGTCATCTAAAATAGCAGTCATCTAAATTAGCAGTCATTTAGATAAGCAATCATCTAAAATCGCAGTCATCTAAAATAACAAACATTACACATCACCTTTACATAAAAAGTATTGCATTTACTAGCTGAAATTTATATCTGCAAGTATTTTGTCAACAATAAATCTTTCTGTTTGAAAGGATTATATCTCTCTATTTATCATGCTGTTAACAAAAAGGTAATCTGCATTTTCATTGGTCATTGCACTGAGTTTTTAGTCAGTTCAATAAATTGTCCATTACACTGAGGTTTTAGACAGTTCAATGAATTGCCCATTACATTGAGGTTTCAGGCAGTTCAATAATTGTCCATTACATTGAGGTTTAACAGTTCAACCAATTGTCCATTACATTGAGGTTTAAGACAGTTCAATAAATTGTCCATAACATTGAGGTTTTAGACAGTTCAATAAATTGCCCATTACATTGCGGTTTCAGGCAGTTCAATAATTGTCCATTACATTGAGGTTTTAGACAGTTCAATAATTGTCCATTACATTGAGGTTTTAGACAGTTCAATCAATTGTCCATTACATTGAGGTTTCAGGCAGTTCAATAATTGTCCATTACATTGAGGTTTAACAGTTCAACAAATTGTCCATTACATTTAGGTTTTAGACAGTTCAATAAATTGTCCATTACATTGAGGTTTTAGACAGTTCAATAAATTGCCCATTACATTGAGGTTTCAGGCAGTTCAATAATTGTCCATTACATTGAGGTTTTAGACAGTTCAATAAATTGTCCATTACATTGAGGTTTTAGACAGTTCAATAAATTGCCCATTACATTGAGGTTTCAGGCAGTTCAATAATTGTCCATTACATTGAGGTTTTAGACAGTTCAATAAATTGTCCATTACATTGAGGTTTTAGACAGTTCAATAAATTGCCCATTACATTGAGGTTTTCAACAGTTCAAGTTCAGTTTTGAAATGCAAACAAAAAAATTAAATATAAACATTTTGTGATTTTTCTAAAAAAAAAACAACAAAAAACAAAAAACTAAAAAATCAAGGAAATAGTATGCAAAATGCAGAGAGCTGCATCAGAATGTAAATAACTAGCCTGAAGATTTGGGATCATTAATGCTGGTTTTACAGTTACAAACAGCTTGAGGGCTCCGGTTTCATGTCATCAATAAAACTCAGCTTGTGACGTTAAATCACCATTAATGACCTAAAACCTTGATACAAGGTTTAGTTATTTCCTAAATATTGGTTAAAATGTAAATATAAAATAACAAATCTCCTTTTTGAGGCACATAGGGATGATTTCACAATGGAGCAAATGTCAATTCTTGAATAAATGGCTCTGCTCTATCAAGGTATTACCTCACATGCAAAAAAACCTTGACAGTTTCTTTAATAAATAATCTACTTATGGAAAACATGATTTTAATGTTTGTCAAAGCAAGGAACTCATTCAAAATATAGCCTTTCATTACCATTTATCCATCACTGACATCAGAGTATGTTACGAAAAATTATTTTACAATATATATGTGACAGAAAATGACGCATAAATGAGTAATTTTCTATCATTAAATTTCTACAAAATTTGATAATATTTACAGTTCCCACTAAGATTTATATATTGACCACAGATATCAGAAAACGAGCGCTATTTGATGGTCATCCTCCTGACTATCTCAGAAAACGAGCGCTATTTGATGATCATCCTCCCGACTATCTCAGAAAACGAGCACTACTTGATGATCATCCTCCCGACTATCTCAGAAAATGAGCCCTACTTGATGATCAACCTCCCGACTATCTCAGAAAACGAGCGCTACTTGATGATCAACCTCCCGACTATCTGCTCTAGCTCTGTTGTAAATGTTTATAATGAAACAAATGAATAAAAGCACTCATGTAACAGGAATTTATACACAAACGGAAAGAAGTATTAGATTATTTAATTGGAAGTTGGGGAAAAAAGTTTACTATTGATGTATAATTTAATATTCAACTGACTATTGAACATAGCATTTTCATTGATTTCCTAAGTGAAATTTGTTCTCAGACAATTAAATTTGAAAGATTTATATTTGTCTCCGAATTTCACAGAGCATTGCAATATGATAAAAAGCAGTTATCAAATGACTATTGCCCTTACACTCGTTCAATAACTGCATATTGTCTGCCACCTTTAATAAAATATTAGTTGAAACATTTCCAAACAATAGACAGACTACCTTTCAGAAAAACACAATACAGTATATATAAACAGAGAGTAAAACTGTACCAAAGAATTTACATATGCCGTGTTCCGATTGGCTGAATCATTATTTAAATATTCATTACCTTGGTTCCTATTTCATTTGTAAATATGTATCATAACCTTCAATTTTATGACTAACAATAAGAGTGGATCAAGGACACACAAAAATCAATTTTCAATTTCACACACAATTTCAATGTAAACATCATCCTTTTAAAAACTGACTTGTCCCTATGCAAATAGTGCCAAACACCAGTAAAATATTTACTTACCCTTGCAGAAAAAGTACCTGCCCCCATCTGAGGTCAATCAGATTTGTCTGGGCCTGACTTTATGAGTCAGAAAATCGTATTTTTTGTGTGCATTTTTAAAAAAAGAAAAAGAAAAGCTCCCTGTTTGATTATTAGTTAAGTGTCATTAAATCTATACTTTGAATCAATAAGTGTATTTGAAATGTGGCTAGACTTCATCTTTCTGAGGACCCAGATTTATTCCAGGCTGTTGTGATGTAATGCCAGCTGTGACACCACAATAAATTTATATTCAGAATACAAGTTAGGAAGCATATGGGATTAAAATCAATACATGTAAATGTACTGCACAAACATAATGAGCGTATTGATATATGTGTATTGTTATTAGTTTAGATCAATGAATATAAATATCTAAGGTTATCCCACTGGCCATCAATATACCCCATTTCCACTCAAATAAACTTTGCCGGCAATATCATGAAAGAATACAAAATGACGTCATATGCAGACACTGTTAAATACCTATCGTAATTTGAATACAGTCAACCAAATACCAGAAATACACACAGGTAGAAATTGTTATATTCCGAGATTTTTGTGAACATTTGAAATTTCTTATCGTGGCTGACGACTCATAAAATACATTTCTTATGTTTGCTTGAACAAGAGATTAAATGAAGAGAGCTGCAGCACACGTTGTGTTTCCTGCCACCTGTTGAGAGGTCTAGCGTACCTGGAGCATTGTCTTTGCCCACGTAGCCTGCTATCGTAATCCCAAGACCTTGGCTGTCCTTCATCAGAGTGACATCAAAGTATTCCACCTCTGGGTAGTCAGGTCCTACATCATTGTAAGCAGGCTGAAATATACAGGACGGGACTTATATTTCACATACAGGACGGGACTTACATTTCACATACAGGACAGGACTTACATTTCACATACAGCAGGGGACTTACATTTCACATACAGGACGGGACTTACATTCCACATACAGCACGGGACTTACATTTCACATACAGGACAGGACTTACATTTCACATACAGCACGGGACTTACATTTCACATACAGGACGGGACTTACATTTCATATACAGGACGGGACTTATATTTCACATACAGCACGGGACTTACATTCCACATACAGCACGGGACTTACATTTCACAAACAGGACAGGACTTACATTCCACATACAGCACGGGACTTACATTTCATATACAGGACGGGACTTACATTTCATATACAGGACGGGACTTACATTCCACATACAGCACGGGACTTGCTTTCCACATTGTTACATACATTCCATATTCAAAAACTTGTTTCTATTCAACTTGTCAATAGGACTTAAAATTTACATTGTTACATACATTCCATATTCAGGAACTTGTCTCATTTAACTTGATAATGAGGTTTACAATTTACAATGTTACACAAAACTTATTTCAACTTGTCAGTCTTTGAAGCTTTATGTATAAAGTAATGTATATGTATCAATTTCCTAAGATTTTACATGTATTTCGATTTGACCAGTCTGTAATCTATATAAGTTTCTTGGTATTATATCTTGTAGTAAAAGATTTACTAAATACTTGAACTTTGACCTCACAATTTGGCCAATTCACCTCCATACTTGGAACATTGTCAAGCTAATACAGTTTGATTCAAGATTGATATGATAATAGGACATGTATTTATGAAAGAAATTTAGGATTATAGATTTTCTTGTTTCCTGGGCAAAAATAAATATAAATCTACGTTGGTAATCAGTTGATGTGCTGAAGCATGCATAAAAGTAATTACATTCATCATACCTAATGATATCTGACGGGTACAATGTGAATATGAATGATTACTGTCACTAAAGTCATTTAAGGAATGAAACGAACTTTCCTGTAAGATCATGTGAGTAGTGTTTCCTCACTGATTCTACAATAGACACCAGCATGCAACTTTTAAATGGGAATTAATATGGGGAAGAAATTTAAAGGAATTTCTCTCTTGCAATATTCTTATATATCTCCAATGCCTTAATAAAAAGACTTTAACAAAGATGTTTTAAATGTCCTTAACAAAAAGCTATACATTAATTAAGAAAAAAGATTAATTTTTTTTTTATATATCATCAAGTGAAATCATAGACAACCCTTTACACACATTATACAGAATATTAACTGACAACTATTAAAACAAGAGGCCCATGGGCCACATCGCTCACCTGAGTCACCTTGGTCCATATCAGAAGATTTTCCATATCTATTTGCATGTAAATCCGTAGTCCCTATTATGACCCCAAACCTACCCCTGGCGGCCATGGTTTTTGCAAACTTGAATCTACACTATGTCAGAAAGCTTTCATGTAAATATGAACTTCTGTGGCCCAATGGTTCTTGAGAAAAAGATTTTTAAAGATTTTCCCTATATATTTGTATGTAAAACTTTGATCCCCTATTGTGGCCCCATCCTACCCCAGGGGGGCATGATTTCAACAAACCTGAATCTGAACTATATCAGAAAGCTTTCATATAAATCTCAGCTTTTCTGGCTTAGTGGTTCTGGGAAGAAGATTTTTAAAGATTTTTCCTATATATTTGTATGTAAAACTTTGATCCCCTATTGTGGCCCCATCCGACCCCCGGGGGCCATGATCTTAGCAATTTATAATCTGCACTATATCAGGAAGCTTTCATATAAATCTCAGCTTTTCTGGCTCAGTGGTTCTTGAGAAGATTTTAAAAGATTTTTCCTATAAATTTGTATGTAAAACTTTGAGGCCCCCCTTGAGGCCCCATTCAATCCCCGGGGTCCATGATTTTAATGAACTTGAATCTGCACTATATCCAAAAAAAACAAAAAAACAAAAAAAAAACCAAAACCCAACTTTGACCCCCTATTGTGGCCCCATCCGACCCCCGGGGGCCATGATTTTAACAATTTAGAATCTGCATTATATAAGGAAGCTTTCATATAAATCTCAGCTTTTCTGGCTCAGTGGTTCTTGAGAAGAAGATTTTTAAAGATTTTCCCTATATATTTGTATGTAAAACTTTGACCCCCTATTGTGGCCCCATCCAACACCCGGGGGCCATGATTTTAACAATTTGAAATTTGCATTATATAAGGAAGCTTTCATATAAATCTCAGCTTTTCTGGCTCAGTGGTTCTTGAGAAGAAGATTTTTAAAGATTTTCCCTATATATTTGTATGTAAAACTTTGATCCCCTATTGTGGCCCCATCCGACCCCCGGGGGCCATGATTTTAACAATTTAGAATCTGCATTATATAAGGAAGCTTTCATATAAATCTCAGCTTTTCTGGCTCAGTGGTTCTTGAGAAGAAGATTTTTAAAGATTTTCCCTATATATTTGTATGTAAAACTTTGACCCCCTATTGTGGCCCCATCCGACCCCCGGGGGCCATGATTTTAACAATTTAGAATCTGCACTACCTAATAAAGCTTATCTATAAATTTCATCTTTTCTGGCCCAGTGGTTCTTGAGAAGAAGATTTTTTAATGACCCTACCCTATTTTTACCTTTTCTTGATTATCTCCCCTTGGATGGTGGCCTGGCCCTTTATTTTAACAATTTAGAATTCCCTTTACCTAAGGATGTTTTGTACCAACTTTGGTTGAAATTGGCCCAGTGGTTGTTGAGAAGAAGTTGAAAATGTGAAAAGTTTACAGACGGACGGACGGACGGACGCCGGAATACGGGTGATCAGAAAAGCTCACTTGAGCTTTCAGCTCAGGTGAGCTAAAAAGGCCCACACAAATCAAAAAGTACCATGTGCACTTGGATCATCCCCCCTGCTAACTCCTCTGCCATCTGCTGGTTGAAATGTTCCCCATGTAACAAGGCATTGATCTGCTGAAGGTGTTCATCCAACTGGTGGGTGGGAACGATTGGAGCGTGGGGGATGGGGTAGGGAGAGGGTTCATTGACCGGCCGAGCCACAATTAGACGGACTTCACTGCCAGACTGACGTAAGACAGAGGCCACCTGCTCCGAGCTCATGCCCCTTACGTTCACCTCCCCAATTTGTAAGATGTGGTCACCGCTGTGTAGCCGTCCATCCTAAAAGAAGACCAAAAAATACTGTATAACGGAAAATAAAAATACTGTATATGCGTAAAATAAAAATACTGTATATGCGTAAAATAAAAATACTGTATACCGGAAAATAAAAACACTATACGAGTAAAATAAAAACACAGTATACCGGAAAATAAAAACATTATACGAGTAAAATAAAAACACTGTATACAAGTAAAATAAAAACACGGTATATGAGTAAAATACTGTATATCGGAAAATAAAAACACTGTAAACGAGTAAAATAAAAACAATGTATACCGGAAAATAAAAACACTGTATACCGGAAAATAAAAATACTGTATACCGGAAAATAAAAACAATGCATACGCGAGTAAAATAAAAATACTGTATACGCGAGTAAAATAAAAACACTGTATACGCGAGTAAAATAAAAACACTGTATACGCGAGTAAAATAAAAATATTGTATAAAGGAAAATAAATACACTGTATACACGAGTAAAATAAAGATACTGTATACGCGAGTAAAATAAAAATACTGTATAAAGGAAAATAAAAACACTGTATACGTGAGTAAAATAAAAATACTGTATACACGAGTAAAATAAAAACACTGTATATGCGAGTAAAATAAAAATACTGTATAAAGGAAAATAAAAACACTGTATACGCGTAAAATAAAAATACTGTATACGGGAAAATAAAAATACTGTATACGTGTAAAATAAAAATACTGTATAAAGGAAAATAAAAATACTGTATACGAGTAAAATAAGATTATAATATACTTTCATGTAAAATACTCGAATCTGATTGGTCGATAAGCATTTGAAAAAACATATTTTTACCCTCTGAGAACAGAAAGCACGCCCTCCAGGGTGATAGTATCTAGCAACGGGTAACAGTACTTGACAACGGGTGATATTATAAAAAATTATCACATGCGTCAAATTTATGCGCGTACAGTTCACCGTAGATTGTTAGACGACGTTGTTTGAGCGTTTGTAATAAACACGAATACCCGCATCGATATACGAAAAATCGCATAACAGTGATTGATCAAATATCAACAGATATAATAAGTCTTTCTGCTTTGTTGTTTATATAACATTCAGTATAATAAAACAAATATTGCATGAAGTTGAGGGTAACATTGAAAATTTTCACCCCTCGAAAAACCATTGTCAACCTCGGCTATGCCTCGGTTGACAATGGTTTTCTCGGGGTGAAAATTTTCAATGTTACCCTAAACTACATGCAGTATTTATATAATACTGCATACCGGAAAATAAAAACACTGTAAACGGGAAAATAAAAATACTGTATACGGGAAAATAAAAATACTGTATACTCGAAAATAAAAACACTGTATATGGGAAAATAAAAATACTGTATACGGGAAAATAAAAATACTGTATACGAGAAAAATAAAAACACTATATACAAGAAAAATGAAAATATTGTATAACGGAAAATAAAAATACTGCATGCAGGAAAATTTTAATCCTCATTCATTTTTGTCCATTTCACCTTTATTCTTAAGGGGTGACATCGAAAGCGGGTGAATATGAATTAAATAATCACTCTAAAAAAGCAAAATATGGCTTTAGGCAAATTTTTGGGAAAGTGATTCAAAATTGCCTTTCAGTTAATCTGGGTGAGAATAAGAATTTCCCTGAATGTAGTATTTAACTAGAAGTACCATGAAATCACTCCTTTTGAAATTTTCAAATTTTTGTGGCTTACGAGAAAATGGATACTTGGTGGGTCTTAATTTCAATTAATTGAAAATTAGATGGGAACAAAAATTAGTGATTTCATAGCACTAAACTTTGTCAATTTATGAATTGGTATCACATACAAAATTCTATTTCCATTGATGAATTTATATACGCATTGAAAAGCAAATAAAAGTAATTGAATCCTTTGAAGAATGGTTATTTGTGCAATGTTTTCAAATGATTTAGAAAGAATTAATAACCACATTACTTCCCATTCACATCATCTACATACCATTATTTAATTCATATTTAAGTGATCCCTAAAAGCAGTACAAAACTCTTAACTACTCAATCAGAAATAAGCTCTGATTGTAGCATGATGAGAAATTCTGATATTCCTATAGGAACAATATTCCCAAATTGTCATCTATTCATGTATAAAAAGGCTTCCACAAAATCTATTGAAGGAGGTTGACAATTGTATGACAATCTAGTATTTCCTCTCGAATTCATGTAATATTTACAACACCAAATCTCCACTGTGTCTGAGAGATGACCAAACTAATCAAATTTTCTCTGGGTGTTTTCATCAAGCAGCAGACACTTTATAGGTCAACAGCAAAGTGAAAAGTTAAAGCCTAAATCTCTTCTGGCATCCATCTCTTAAAGCTTTCTGGCATCAGAGACAAACTGCAACTAACAGTTTCTGAGAAGCCACGCAACTGACATCTGACATAAGCACAAGACTGAAGCACAATTGTTGCTGCAAACGTTACAACCAGTCGCCTTGATGAAAACAACCCCTCTAAGGTACAGGAAATTCTATTAACTCTGCTTTCGGCAATCTCTGCAGACCCGATCTCCATTGATCTGCAGGATTCCAAAAAAGAAATGCAAAGTATCATTTATCCTAAGAGTGGTCTAAAATGGGGTGTTAGAAGCTGTAATTTGCCACTGAAGACCTCTTTACTTGGATGTGATGGAGAATTAATCACTAAGAATCAAGATGAATTCACTGCGGAGGATCAGGCAAATTTAATACAAGAATCATAAGAAGTAATCAATTCAAGGAAATACTTGTTTCTTCACTGGCAGTGTTAGACCCCAGAACTTTTCATTATATAGAGACACTGTATTATTACTAGATTTGAAAATATGGCTCAGCTTGTCCATCTCATATTGGAATGAGCTATTCCACTATTTTGAGTCATGCCAGAAACTATACACCACAAAAAGGATGATAGTTTAATGAGTGGCTGAAGACAAGAATTAATTAGGTGTTCAACCTATTCTCAAACCTTATGATCAGGAAAATACTTACAATACAAGCAATGCCTCCCGGTAAAATTGTCTTTACAATCACCCCTGTGCTGCGTCCGCCAAAAATCCCAAATCCTAGTCCTGATCCATCATTTACCAGATCTATGACTTCAATCTGAGTCCATTCAGTGTTTAACTGCAATATGACAAAAGTAGTGCAAGAAAAATAATTAATCAGGTCTAGAAGACAGCCTAGTTTATGCAGACAGTAATAATTGTTATATTAATTTATCAAATGATATGAATAAGACAAAGGCAAGGAATATACTGTTTATTAATGCTTAATATCTTATCACTTTTATTTCCATTTATTTTGGTAAAGTTTGATATTAATGCTCTTAACTGTAAGTACCACATACACTGCACTATTCACTTGCATACTATTTTGAGCGCACTGTACAATCATTATAATTTGTGGGACTAAATTTTCAGGGATTGCGTGGGTAGTCCGGCCTATATACTTGATAACCTTAAATTTTAGAACTGCAACGAAACACCATGTCTACAAAATTGCATTCCAACAAAACTGTAAAATCTTGTACAATCACTGAAAACTGGCCCCCAAAGATTAGTATGTTTATCATAATATTGCATCAGGGACCAAGAGACCAGCACTTGTTTAAAACCCAAATCTGATTTTGTGTGCATTTGACACACTAGTGTAGCATTTTTTGGTAACAAAAGCATCTGTAAATGGACAATGAGATGAACCCCGAATCATGAACAGGTATCCTAAAACTACACTGCAATATCTGAATATCAAACTCCAAGGATCATTCAGTTCAGAGATCACAACCTTCTTATAATTCAGGTCTGTGCAAATACATCACACATCCAAACTACAAGAGATTTTTACAGCATACCTCATCTAGCATAAGCCACAAAAAGACTTTAAAAAATCCCCACCCCCCAAAAACCTCAAAACTGGTGACCCACGTGCCATCTCATTTTGTATTTGTTGCAGAAAATGACATCAACTTGTGGAAATCTGCAGATTATAGTTCAGTTTATCATAATGCTGAGGCAGTGCTTCATTAGGTATGAAAACCGTCTGGGAGATTTTAAGAGAGCCGAAGTGCGGGGTTCATCACCATGCAATCAAAGCAGACAGGAATATGAGAAGACTGGATTTGAAGGCCTATCATTATAGGCCAAACACAGACAGAATGGATTAGTCTGTATGAATATACATATTTTTTTCTTTAGAAAAATGTGACAGCTTTACAAAATTACAAAATTCCATACCACTTCATAAATGATTTCTGGCCTGTACAATCTTTTTCACTTACACAAACACAAGTCTATGTTTACATGTCCACTGTTTTTGTTTTTGATATCTTGACTAATCATAATGATAACCATTTCCTCGTGAATGCGATGCAGCTGTGAACAATGTGTGTATGAACCTTGATAAATATAGTACATCTATTCTAACGGCTCAGAATTGCAACAGAAATGAAAGTAGAATGTATTAGGTTTACAAAAGAAATAAGATTTCATAAAGGTACGAACTTTCAAACTAATCCCATTAGCATACTTCTCACGAAGTGCTAACATGCTTCATGAAGTATGCTGGCAGTTAATTCATTCCCTCGTGTATTTTCAAAAATGAAAATATATATATATGTGTGTGTGTGTGTATTTGTGTATATGCACTCATGCACTAATGCACACGTGCAGGCACACACATACACACACACAGAGTAGAACCTGTCTAATCTAAAGTGCTGTGGAAAATAAAATCAATGTCAGTTCAGATAGTGTGTCAATTAAATTACTCACCCAGTGTTGAATATTTTCTACTTGATGTCAGATGGCTTGCGATTCAACATTACAGTGTCATATAATATTTTCTATTTGATGTCAGATGGCTTACGATTCGATATTACAGTGTCCAATAATATTTTCTATTTAATGTCAGATGGCTTACGATTCGATATTACAGTGTCCAATAATATTTTCTATTTGATGTCAGATGGTTTACGATTCAACATTACGGTGTACATTAGGTATAAATTACCTCTTTCCTGAGTGTAAAAATATGGTATGCCTTTGTAGAAGAAAATGGAAGATATAGTACGAACACAAATCCATGGTATCAACCTATAATTTTGACCTTGAGATCAAAGGTCAAGGTCATGAATGTACATGACACATCGTCTCATGGTGATACACCCATGTCTTATGGTATGACTATGTCAAAACCCTATAATCAATTTTGACCTTGAGGTCAAAGTTCAAGGTCATATAAAGGTCATGAAGGTACCCGACACATCGTCACATGGTGATACGCTCATGTGTCAAATATGGTATGCCTATGTCAAAGAACAAAGTCATGGCCCTGGCACGAATCCATTGTAAAAACCTTTAAATTTGACCTTGAGGTCAAGGGTCAAGGTCATATAGAGGTCATGAGGGTACTCATCAGATCGTCTCATGGTGATCCACCTGTGTGCCAAATATGGTATGCCTATGTCAAAGAACAAAGAAGTTAGGGCCCGGACACGAATCTGCACAGAGAGACAGATGGACAGACAGAGTGATTCCTATATACCCCCTGAACTTCGTTCACGGGGGGTATAATAATATTTTCTATTTGATGTCAGATGGCTTACGATTCAACATTACAGTGTCTAATAACATTTTCTATTTGATGTCAGATGGCTTAGGATCAGATTAAATCTAATGATCGAATCAATCATGTTAAAGCTCGATAAATTTATTTTGTATGAATGAGGATGTTAGCCAATGAAAAATTAGGCAGAATATTCTTTATTACAATCATAGTTACTGCAGTTTTCTTGTATCCATTTGACTGCCATCATCGAATAACCACAGCTGCTCTCGTCTTCTACTTATCAGGACGAGTACAGAACTAGATCAGACATGGCTATTCGACGAAGGCACACAAGATTTTTTTGGCCACCAAAGTTGTCTGTGTGACTCGCCCATAATGCATGGCCTACAAAAACAGTCAGGATATTCGGATCTTCTGACAGTTCCTTCAATAACTGGTCCAGATGAAGAATTCGTTCTTCTTCTGGATCCCAATTCCAACCATCATACGCTAGAAAGAGGTCTTATAGCGGCTAATTTCTCTTCCGATAATTTGACAGTTCCATGTCCTGTTGTCACCAGGTTTTCACTTACAAGTTTTCAACTGAGTGTAAACAAGATTTCAATGAGGTATTTACTTATGATTAATTTTTCTTCATAACCATTAATCATATATAATTACTCGACATTTCCAGCGAGAGTCGGTGCATTTTGGTTAACATAAAATCGTGTAAATCATATTCTAACAATCCTTAATTATCAATCGTACCTTTCCCTAAGCATAACCTACTATATATCTATTATAATTGATTGGATGTACATGTAATTGTATGCCAAATTTACTTCTATTTATATTGTGTGACTATTTCTATATGAAAAGTCCAAACTTTTCCTGGGGTTTTTTTTTATCGAGCTGCTTTATGCCGCGAGGTTGCACGAATGCCTTGATCGCCAGAAAAGGTAGATAAGGTGTACACATGGACTAGTAACTAATTTTCAATCAATTTCTAGAATCCAATCTGAAGCTTAATTTCACTTGATTGACAAGGATTCACAGATCAGGTCAATTTGTAGGCGGTGCTTATATTTTCTCAGTCTTTAAATAGAAATTATCATATTAAATGGTTCATTCATCTGAATATCAGTGAATACAAAAAGCAGAATCAGAGTTGAACAATGTACCAAAATAAAAGACAGGAGTCATCCACTATGCAATTCATCTTGGCAAAGGGTCTTTAGTCCACTCTGCTCCCCACAAACCCTTGGTAGAGTAGACTGTGGCTAAATTTTCATTGGCACCAAGGCTTGACCTTTGAACCAATGAAAACCACATGAAACATAGATGGCAGCACCTGTGTTTATCAGTTGTTTATGGGATTAATCCCTACAATGGAGCTGTGTGTGAGGGTCGATTACAACCAAAATAACATAGGGTGATATTTTCATCTTCTCTTCAATTTTTAAAACAACATTTACTGAAGTTCTTAATTACAGAATGACAGCCTGTCTCAGTATGTCTGTTACATGTGCAATAACAAGTCAAACAAGTTAAGAGAAAATTGACTGTCGTCTTCAGGCACTTAAAGCAGAGGTCATCCATACTGTAAGCCTTGCAACTATAAACATAATATGATTAATTCAACACAAACACAATATCGGGAATGTTAACATTTACTAATTAACAGTATCACGAAAGCCATTACCCAACAAGCAAAATTATAAAGTTGAAATTCAAAATCCTCCACAAGATGTCGCCACTGTGGGCCACAGTTTGTACGGAGCAGAGTGGACCAAAAATCCTTGGCTTGCAGCGAATATACACAATGAACAGAAACTCAATGCATTGTGAAATTGCTTTGTAAGTGTGTGATTGAGGGTTCGATACTCATCTTGTTCAATTCAGACAGAGGGTTTATCACTTGGTAGGGACTGTTCTTTGGCCATATGCTCAAGATGAGATCCACATACATCAAATGAAACACTCAATATCGAGTTTCTATGTCACAATCAGCATTGGTTTGATAAGGAACCCTAACGCCTTGGCGCAAATTCAAAGCATCTGCCTAAATTTGCCACTTCACCTATCGCTGGTGTCATCACCATATGAATGAATTATTCTCGAAGGGATGTTAAAACTACATACAATCAATCAATCTTGATCAAATTGGGCTTCTGCTGACAGAGATGGAGCATTATCGAGGTTCCGTATACATATCAAAAATCAATATCAAAAAGAAAATCATTTAATGGAAATTCATAAAAAAAATATTGTTGAGTTCACTTTGGTATATTGTACTATTTCTGAAATTGATGATGAATGAATTTGTGCTTATGCTCTTAGCTCAACACAAAGGTCTCCATATTGATGCTCTACTGGGCTAGTTTTGAAGGGTTTGATATAGATGATATCTATATTGTGTGTTTTTATATCTGCTATATCCGACAAGTTGAACTAGTGTATTATATTCATGAGGTTTGTCAAACGGATACACACCATTTCAACATGTCAAAGATAGCAAATATACAATCAGAGTATTTTCATTCTCACATATGCACTCTTCATCTGCAGCAATAAGTGAGACAGACCCTCAGAAACACAAACAACAACTACTGAGCAACCTTTTCATCCTTGAACCTATGAATCCATCCAAATTTTGATTGAAAAGCAGGTTTAATACCTTATTAAAAATCCTTCTCTTCATTCCATATTTCCAGCTTTTCTAACAAATGTAGCAATTATAAGACTGAACCAACTGGTTTGCTTTCAATGTAGACAAGCTTGAATTTACCATAAGGTGATGATAAACAAATATGATCAATCTAATAACTCCAATAAGGAATACAAAATTAAGAATAGGGTAAACATGGACCCCTGGATATACCAGAGGTGGGATCAGGTGTCTAGGAGGAGTAAGCATTCCGTTAACCGGTCACACCTGTGATGAGCCCTACCTTAATCAGGTAAACAGAGTAATCCGTAGTCAAAATCAGTATGAAAAGAACGGCCTAACAATTGGTATGACACATGTCATACAGCATTTCACCCAATGATAGGTTGTATTGGCAAACTAGATCATTGTAACGAAGTCACAGAATTTGCAAAATGCTTACTTTAAATGAGACTTTTGAAATCTTATGAGTGATAAGTGATAGCAAAAGTTTTACATGTCCAATATAGTTGGCAAGAATCTAGTAATCTAATAAATAATCTTGTGATAGAAATTTGAACTTGGAAATAACATACTTTAGAGAGCAACCATGAAAATAATTTCCATATGACACCGATAGATCAGTGTAACAACTGCATGCAATTGATGAGTAAAAAATATGTTTGTCAACATTAAGATAGAATATTATGGATATTGAGACTGTCACTTTGTCCCATTTAAAAATTACCATAAAACTATAGCACTACTGTGAATTTCGTTGAAGCCTGTGCCCAATGCTTTCTGAAAAAATGCTAAAAATACTGAACAAGACGGGAAAACATTCTTTACCTCATAATTCTGAAATCTATGTGACTTTGATCAAATTGAAAATAAACAACTGAGTTATATAAATATGGATTTTAGCATAAAATACTTTAATTTTGAAACAATAGCATGACTGTTCCTTGGGGGGGGGGGGGGGGGTGTCATCACATACAGTCCTTTGGTGGTTGTTATTTTGGCATTTTGGATCTGATCACCACATGTGGTCAAAATAAGCACCCCCCCCCCCCCCCCCCCCCCCCCAAAAACCGATTTCTATAGATGGTCAGTAATGAACCCATTAACTACTTGGTTTAATTTATAAATATTTCATATAGAAAAGGATTAGAGAGCAAGCCTAAAATTCTCCAGTGTCTAATCTTCATGAACTCAGTCTGTATATACAGTTCAGTACCCATAAATAACACCTTTAAGTTTAATACAAGCATTTGAAACCAGTGACGAGTTTGTCATATCACAAAACCTCTAATAGATGAATATAATACTGACTTAATTATTACTACAGGATGGTCCAAAGCATTGCAAGCACAGCAAAGATAAAGAAAAGGGGGTGGGCGGGGGGGTCACAATTGACATTATAACTATGCTAACTGTAATCATTGTATTTTTGAAATGCCACAACAATGAGTTTCTTCATTACATGCTTATCCAGTCATTTGCAACAGTGTAACTTGTTTATAAAGATTTTTTTACTACAGTAAAACCTGTTGATAAAGAATTTCATAGAATGGCCATGCCCCTATTTATTTACTACAGTAAAACCTGTTGATAAAGAATTTCATAGAATGGGCATGCTCCTATTCATTCACTACAGTAGAACCTGTTTATAAAGAATTTCTTAGCATGGGCATGTCTCTATTTATTTACTACAGTAAAACCTGTTCATAAAGAATTTTATTTCTGTAGCCTACTTTCAGAATGGCCATGCCCCTATTCATTTACTACAGTAAAACCTGTTTATAAAGAATTTCTTAGCATGGGCAAGTCTCTATTTATTTGGTACAGTAAAACTTCCTTACAAAGAACTTCTTGGCACACCTACATTTAATTCCTAACGAACACAATTCTATATCTCATGATAAGAGAATTCCTTACAGCTATATCATGGTTTTATCAACAACATAAATTGTTTTGTTAATACTTCAATAAAAAAGATACACGGCAGGTGTGACTGGTCAACAGGGGATGCTTACTCCTCCTAGGCACCTGATCCCACCTCTGGTATATCCAGGGGTTCATGTTTGCCCAACTTTCTATTTTGTATTGCTTATTGGAGTTATGAGATTGATCACTGTTCGTTATCTTCACCTTTCATATGGAGAATAATTTCTTTTTATTTGTAACAATGATTGCTTTTATTATAGACATAAACATGTAATATATTTACAAATTGGCATTTTAATTGAAGGCAGAATACATGAATAGACTTTGCTATAAATAAATCATATTGTGAAACTGGGATATAAAATATCACAAAATTTCTTATAACCAACTTTTTCTTATGCAGATTTTATCAAGGATGTGGTAAGGGATTTCAAAATTATTCCTCATAACCAACATTTCTTTATTACCAAATTCTTCATAAGGAGGACAATATATAGTTTGTGATGGTTTCACATTTACACTGAATGCAAGTGGGCATTTTCATTATTACAAAAGAAAGTGAGCCGGTTTAGGGTCTATTGATCTTCAAGCCGATATTGTCCTCTGCATGCAGATATATGAATTTTTCATATTCAAAACTCCATTTGTTTAGAGTTTATGCATGCATAAAATAAAATTTGTGCTGACAAGCGTACATAAACGGAACAAAGAATTTCTCGATAGGTTTTAATATCATGTGTTAGCACTAGTTAGTGATCATTGGTGGATATAAATACACTTCACTTTTTTCTAGTCTCATTCAACCAGACATGTGGTTGTTCCCATAAACTCCTTTGAGTGAGAGTCTTAGGTAAAGACTCAAGATAACAGTTGTGACCACTAGAGGGCATAGTTTGGTTTGGCTTCTTTAAATGATGACACTTTTAAAAACAAATGTATATTCAAATCTGAGATACAGTAAAACATGGTTACAACCAACATGTTTATAATGAATTCACACTTACAGCAAAGTGATTCAACATGTTTATAATGAATTCACACTTACAGCAAAGTGATTTAATATGTTTATAATGAATTCATACTTACAGCAAAGTGATTTGATATGTTTATAATGAATTCACACTTACAGCAAAGTGATTTTCATTCCCTGTGGTTTTAAAGGGACTGATTCACGATTTTCCCCAAAATTTTCTTTTTCACTTTTAGTGATCAAAATCTATTGTTTAATGTGTTTAAAAGAGTTCACATAAAAATTAAGGTTATCCATTCTCACAGAAGCTCATTTTAGAGAGTTTAATATTTGTTTTGTAAACAGAGATTGCGGTATGTTATTGTTTACAAAATTTTCAAAAGAAATGGATATCGATCTGAATTTATTATATCTTTCACATTTCAAGCATTTTTGGGGTAAATGTGTCATCTAAAAGTAAAAATTTGTTACTATGCAAAATTAAGATGCTTTATATTATAAAATCAATATTTCACTTGTTTGTTTGTATACATAAAAAGACCTGAGTCTTTGTTTACATAACACAGATTTAAGGATAAAATATTGCTTTTATTCTTGCATTCATCAGGTCAAAATTTTGGCTGTCCATATTAAATGAGTTATATTTATGTTTACCATAAGAAAAGAAAAACATTTTTATCGAAAATCGTGAACCAGTCCCTTTAAAGCATATCATGAACTTATTGGTTATAACAAATAATGTTTATAACGAATCAAAATTGTTGATCCCTAGCACTCCACTATAAGCGTGTTTTACTGTATTCTATTGTGACAATGCTTAGATATCTTATATTTATGATTTGGTCCTTCATTAACGGTACTATAGAAGATATGACGATAACAACAAAGCAATCAAGATCAGCTCTGTAGCCTACTTTTACTAATTGGTCTCCAATAATGATTTTTGGAAAAATGGCCATCAAGACAGTCTTTCCATATTCTGTCAGCAGCAACACATCTCTTCCATCAACCATACTTGTCAAACACTTGACATGCAAATACTTGAGCTTGAAAGCGTTCCGTCATTTTGGAGGTGTGTTTTCAGCCAATCAGATTCATTTGGTCAGAATTTTGGTAAGCCTCGTTTTGACATCACAACTGTTATCACCAGTCTTTATCAGATTATCACTCACTGGAGATTACAGAAACTGTCAAGCTTCTGGATGAACAAGACTATTATCTTTACACTATGGGACTGCCATTTACAGATTATCCACTACCACCCCTCCTCTCAACTTTACCAGGACACTATTAATATGCACATATCTGAGTAGCCCAGGCATTTCAAAATTGTGCAAGATACTTGAGCCAATTTCCCCACGTAATTTTAACTATTCTGAAATCCCCCTATCCCATATGCTTGAAGGTCAGTTTACTTCATTGAGCTGGTGGTCATGCCACTACTAAGCTTTGCTCCTCCTTACATAGTCATCGAGTTGTTGGACTGTCAATGCCCTTACTTAAACCAGTGGCTAATACTGACCTGGCCTTACCTAAACCAGTGGCTAATACTGACATAGCTTTACCTAAACCAGTGGCTAATACTGACCTGGCCCTACCTAACCTAGTTCAACTTTCAGGTTTCATACCTCAATCCCTATATTCAATGAGTCATTGAGCATACCATCTGACAGGTTGCACAACTGCCACTTGGTTAAGCAGTTCACCATAAAGGTGTAGTGTGCTAGGTGTCTCTTATTCCTCATTCTGTATCTTGCTTAGCTGAGTTAACCCTTTTGCCAAGTTCAGTTGTATAATTTGTAAATATGTTTGTGGTTATCATTGCATAATATACTGTGGAACTGATTTGGTCTGCTGTTGTTTGTTCAGCACAAGTAAGATGTTTATAATATCCTAAACCTATGAACAATAAAACTTTCTTAAATGATTTTATTAGACCTATTTCCACCATCCACCAGCTTTTATTTGAGAATGCTCAGTTGCGACAATGCTCCTTTTAGATACTAAATACACACTCGTATATCCATTTGTTAATTATTAATGCATGACAACTGTTGCTACACCCACAACACCAGGAGCATACACTGGTTGTTAATAAGCTGTTCAACACTTCAATATACTGATCAGCAAGGTGCGATTATTAATAAACACAGTCTTACAAACACAAATATGGCTACAGAGCATACAGGATTCAATTCTACAGACAAGGACCATTGCAATTGTTAAACTTTGATGTAAAATAACCTCTACTGCCACTGCAGTTTGGACTACAGAGAGCTCCCTGAATGTCCATCATCTTCTATACTGCCACTGCAGTTTGGACTACAGAGAGCTCCCTGAATGTCCATCACCTTCTTCAGAGAGCTCCCTGAATGTCCATCACCTTCTTAGTTTGGACTACAGAGAGCTCCCTGAATGTCCATCACTTTCTACAGAGACCTCCCTGAATGTCCATCACCTTCTACAGAGAGCTCCCTGAATGTCCATCACCTTCTCAGTTTGGACTACAGAGAGCTCCCTGAATGTCCATCACCTTCTCAAGCCAAGTGCCTGATTTGCTAACTCTCGAGAATAAGTGAATCGGCTGCTTGGCTTGCGAAAATGATAGATCTGCAGCTAGTGGCATTTCTTTATTACTAAAAATTTTCTTTCTTTAATGAGTGAATGGAAGAATGCCTACCACCATGTCTGAGTGAACCTCTGGCTGAACATTTGGAACCGAACTCGGAACAGGTTCAGCATTGACAAGCTGGGGAGGATCAAACTGTGGTGGAACGTAACCACGGGCAATTATCAGTACCACCAAGCCACGAGCACTCTGTAGAATCCGAATAGCCTCCTGATGAGAGATGTCTAAAGGCTGACCATCTATGGCCAAAATTTGGTCTCTTTCTCGCAGACGACCATCCCTGTAACATAAAGCTAAAAGTCAATACACAGAAACACAATCAACAGAAGAAAAAACAGAAATGTTTACACTGTATTTTTCATACATAACCTTTTCAAAAAATGCAAAATAAGATTAGTTACAAACATGGCTAACAGATATATATTGTAATAGCCATGAAATTTGCAAGTGCCTCAATGTCACAGGTATATTCATTGTCATGAACCAAGCATTCATATTCAATGGCTCATAGACAGTAAACATTCACTAAATATGATGGCTTCAATGCAAATATTAGTCACTGCAAATTTTCCATTGTCAAATTGCAAATATAAGATGTCATATAAAAATTTCTCAAAACTTTTTTTTAAATATTTTGACCATGTAACAGGTATTCTTCATCCATATTTATTTATCATAGCAATGTAACACAAGACAAGATAAAAGACGTTACACGTATAACAGTGGGTTTATGGTACATGTACTGTTCAGATTTCCTTAATGTAACCCTAAAGCCACTGCTACTATGAAACAGGTTGTCAAGTAACCTCTGGAATATTTCATTACAGACTGCATTCTAATCATAAATCTGCTTACTATCAAATTCTGTGGCAATTCCAGTCTGGAATTGGTCAAGGCCACACATACATACACACACAAAAAAAACCCACAAAAAATAAAACCCCACTGCAGGATAATTGCATTCTTTCTTGATGTTCTTATCAAGAACAAAAATTCTCTGATTAAGATTTTTTCCATCTTGAAAATACATAGCCGTGCTATTATATTGTGCACTGCATCATTTTCAGTTGTGCTGACATTACACAGCTCCTTAGAAGGAGTGATAACACTGTAATATCTACCAACATTGACCCCAAGGGAAGACTACCATATTTTATACTTTTTCTTGTACAACATTATACAACATTAATCCAAGAAATGGCTCCCATAAGAGGAATCAATATCCGATTTTCTGTACACAGATTTTGCTTTTCATTAGGTATAAAAGAAAGTGGAATCTAAATGTTCTCTTCGTTTGATATTGATTAGCAGAACATGACAGACATGCAGTTATGTCACAGCTATGTATCAAATTACTGTCACAACATTTGATGATACAAAAACTACAGACAGCAGTATTTTTTAAATGCCATAAAAATAATTGTGAGAATCTAGCATGAATCAAGAACAGTTTGATACAATACTGACTAGAACTGCCCTAGTTCAACTAATAATATATCCCCATTAAGAGCATAATTAAAACAGGGGGTGGGGGGGGGGGCAACAAAAATTACATTGTGAATGCAGATGAAAGTGCAAAGGAAAAACCCTTATAATCCAGAGACCATTTTTAGTGGAGTCCACATTGCTTGACCTTTTGACCCTGATATTGATAGGCATCATCTTCATTCCATGACAAGTCTGTGTATGAAGTTTGGTGACTCTAGGTGAACTAGGAAATTGCTTAAGGCCTGGAAAATGTTTCCCTATGTCAGTGTCCCAATTGCTTGACCTATAGATCTGAAAATCAATAGCGATCATCCCAGTCTATGTTTTAGGTACTCCGGGTGAAAAAAGGGAAATCACTTTAAATCCGGAAACTGTTCCCTCTGTGATTACCGCTACCCCGAACTTTGTTGAATTCTTGTAGGGGAATTTCATTTCTTTTGAAAATAGGTTGTTCTTTGTTAAACATGTTTGTCAAGATACCTTAAAAATTAAGAATGAGGTTCTGAATGGACTTCCAAATTTCAGTTTTAGCTCTATAGGCTCAATCTGACTAAAATCAGATCCTATGATCCACTCAAGTAGATCGCTACACTAGTGTAGCAATTTACGTGAGTGGATGACAGGATCTGATTTTAATCAGATAAAGCTCTGGGCCTTACTTTATACTGTACAGCATCCTAGTGAAATTAATATAGGTGTGTGTGTTGTTACTCGTATTCGTGAATGTACCTAACATGTACTTATCTCAGTCAAGAAACAAACTAAATCTAACAACTGTCTATAGCTTTCCTATGACTGCTTTATCATCTGTTTATCTATAACATCACAAGGGTCTGATTTCCACAAGTACATGTATACAGTACACATGATCGATTCTCCCTACATTTCCTTTTTCTGCTGTGAAACTCTTGTGACAGTGTGTTAGAAAACAGCAACTTTTGAAACTATGTAGTGTATAAAGATACATATTTGATTCTAAAGTCTACAACAACAAAAATCAATTGCTGAAATAAATGGAAGGAATTCACTTTGTATCCCAAAGTGTGTCAAAATGCATGATCACAGGGGACACCATACATGAAGGCTGTCTAAAAACATTGTAGAAAAACAGACTATCTCTGTGTTCCTGTGGAGTCTCTATTGAAGCGAAAAAGCACAAAAAAAAGCAAACTAGTCAGATCCCAATCTAATTAAAATTAGATCTTCCATCCGCTCCCCAGTTTTCGATACGTTGCGATCGAAAACTGGGGAGCGGATGGAAGATCTAATTTTAATTAGATTGGTCAGATCCTCTCCATCGAACTGATCTTGCACACTGGTGGATTTAGAGGGGGGACATGGGGCCTGGAACCCCCCACCCACAACCTCACCTCTTTTCACCATAAATTTACATGGCATTACTAGCATATATAAATAAAAACTTCAGATTTGGCTATTACTTGACTTTCACATGTGCCCCCCCCCCCCCCCCCCCTTTCAGAAATCCTGGATCCACCACAGCTATGCACTAGTACATTAACACAGTATCATTTATTTATATGTATGCTATACTGTTTAAAACAATTACAACATTGTTTGTCATCCATTAAATAATGAAGGCCCATGAGACAGAGGGTCCATTATTTCACAAATATAAAATTCAGACCTGTCAGCCGTTCTCTGGCAACACTAAATGATGCTACTTAAGTATCAGCTCCGCAGTCTGTTCCACTTGTATTGAAGTCACTTACATTGAACTATTTGCTATATTGATGTAAAAGTTACAGCTTTTTCTTTGTGGTTCAACATCAGTTATGTTGAACTTTGTATATAATGAATAATCAAGATTGGTCCCTTGAATTTCAATATTTCCAGAATAAACTGTATTTGCATGGTTGCATGGCCTCTCCTTTATAACTTTACAGTAAACAATATTACCACCGACTCCCACATCTTCAAATTTGGCAAAACTACTCAACTTTTTTGGTGAATATACTGTAAATCAAATTTTGTCATTCAAATAGTAATTTCACGAGAGAGTTACGTACAACTAAAGTACTGTAAGAGTGGTTATTTACGCTGAGGGTTAAGTACGCATTTTTACACGTCCAACATTACGCATGGGGGAAAACTACAAGGTAACTAAATATGATATATATTATATCAAATATCTATAACAATACACGTGGGGGAAATTTACGCGCTTTTTACTTGACCGCATAATTAGTGTAAAATTTCCCCACACATAAATAACCACTTCTACAGTAATACATGTACAATGAAACCTTTGGAATTAGCATTACAGTCCATTCCATGTTTTTAAAGGTACAATGTGCTTAGACCGACATATATAACCCAGAAATACCTCAAAAGTTCTCACTATGCAAAGTTTCATCAGTACAACTGATAGTGTTTCAAAAAATCTAACATCTGCATTGACTTTTTTGGACATCCCTTGTAAGCATCAATGTGTTGCATAGAAAAATGGTATATGCACGGTCACATCATGATGCATAAGAAATGGTATAGGCTGGATAAAGCAAGGTGCATAAGAAATGGTATAGGCTGGATAAAGTATGGTACAGAAGAAATGGTATAGGCTTGATAAAGCATGGTGCATAAGAAATGGTATAGGCTGGATAAAGCAAGGTGCATAAGAAATGGTATAGGCTGGATAAAGCATGGTGCTTAATAAATGGATTTATAATGTACGACTGTGGAGAATACATGATTACCACACCACAAAGACAACTATTTGCAACTTCTTTTTTTTTGTCTTTTGATGTTGCTGTTTAGCACAAGTCAAATTGTATATACTGTCCTAACACGATATTCCCTATACAATAAAGATAAACATGTGTTCTCATAAATACTGATCGCAATATCAGTTACCAGAATTTCACACCTGAACAAATGATACATTACAAGAACAATTCGACTCTGGTGAGATCTTAATCCAAATGCAATAAATGTAGCGTGAATGACCTCGACAATAATCAAACTATTCACGTTTATGAAAATTCAATAAACGCCATGATAAAAACAGACCTCTACATGGTCAAACAGCCTCATACTTCAGCTAGCATTTATATTGCCATGTGAAAACCATGTTCATGAAGCTCTTGGTAATTAACAGATTCATAAAAGCTCACAGCCCTCCCAATACCAGCCTCATTTATTGACATGTATTCCTAACAATAATTCAAAGTTTCCCAGTCTGTCTCTTAAAGCACAGGCAATCCAACAATATACATTAACGGACACAACACCCAGGAGGAAGTACGTATACACACATAAATGTCTATTATTCATCATTAGCTTTTTTCCCAGCTCCCAACAAATCTAATCAGTTAATTGTTTGACCCATTATTACTAGTTAACCTGTCAGATAATGACTATGTGTGATCAAAAGTTCATGAATGGGGAGCTGGTGAACCCCTTCTTTAATGGATCAATGCTAAGCAGATATTTGTTTCAGTTCTCAAAGAGAGCCTCATCATATCTTGCATGTCGTGTGACAATATGGCAATATGGAAAATCTGACAGTGTTCCAATCAGCGTAGAGAAGGGCTGGAACAAAATTAATGTATTGATTACAAAAAAGAAAGATTTATCCCATAATTTAAAGCTTTATGATACTTAATAGCAATTCTATAAGAGCTAACACTTCACTAAAACATACATCCAAACATCCACCTAAGGACAAGGGCCTGATTGATTTCTTTGGGGGTCCTTGATTAACTTTTAATGATTTATACTTCACTCAATGCTAACAATCAGCTTTAATCAAAACCACTATGACAACAATGTGTCATATAAAACTGATGTACCAGAAGAATCATATATGCTGCCAGTTACTGTCTGTAAGCCCCAGTAGAACAAGACTGAAAGAAGAACACCATACTCGAACATCAGTCAATATAATAGTCCACTTATCATAATATATTTGTGCTATTGTTTCACTGCAGGAGTTTATTAACTGAATTTAATGGACTTGTTTGTGCAATCAATTTTCAATGCTTTGGGACAAAATGATACCCTCATGGTTATATAATGGCCTGCTCTACAGTTTTGATTGACTAATTATAATGACATATCATTAATGACTCTCCCCAGTTTCTTCATAATATTCCGTATAACAAATGGCATATGACATGCAAAATGTGTTGTTTCATTGATATTTCTGTATTACGAAAACAAGAATGTCCACTAAATATTCTTCCGTCCCAGAGGCATTCTCAGCTTACACGAAACACACCTACTGTAGCTATTGTTGAAAGGCAGTTCAACTGTGATTTATTTTCATGCTGAAATGTGATTTTTCCATTGGTAAAACATATATATACTTTTCTGTTTCAGAAATTTTGTGAACAAAATACAATATGAAGTATATTTTCATACATTGTATCCAAGTTCTAGCTTTCTTTTAGTGGAATTTTATAGTACAGCATGATGCATGAAATAATGTTCTAACTACATGTAGGTTAATTAGAAATTAGCTTTGTTGCAGAAAAATTAAAAGAATCACTTGGAATCAATATTGTGTAACAAATTTTGGAATATACTTTACTAAATTTTCTAAGCTGATGTGTGATCATGCAATATCAAGAGGCACACAGGCCACATTGCTCACCAGAGCACCAAACGACAAGGAGCAAACAAAAATTGGTCTACACTACATGAGGTTGCTTGTGTATTAAACAATAAGTATCCTTGAACATCTTATATAAATTTTTATTCCTCCATGGCCCCATTGCTGTCATAGTATGAACAAACCTGAAACTACAATATTATAATGATGTTTGCATATCAGTTTGACAATCTGTACCCTTCAGGGTTCTAAATAAAAGAAATTTGGAATATTTTTCTCACATAAAAGCGTTGCTAAAACTTAAACCCCATTTGTAGGCCCCACCCTGACCTTGGGTGTCATGGTATGAACTAATTTGAAACAGCACTAACATTAGAATGCTTGCATATTGATTTGACAGTGTACCCTGGTGGTTCTTCAATCAGACTAAAGTACAGACTTATATATATATATATATATATATAATATAGGTCTGTACTTTAGTCAGATTGTACAAATATATATAATGTAGGTCTGTACTTTAGTCAGATTGTACATATATAAAATGTAGGTCTGTACTTTAGTCAGATTGTACATATATATAATATAGTTCAGTACTTTAGTCAGATTGTACATATATATATAATATAGGTCTGTACTTTAGTCAGATTGTACAAATATATATACTGTAGGTCTGTACTTTAGTCAGATTGTACATATATATAATATAGGTCTGTACTTTAGTCAGATTGTACATATATATATATATATATATATATATATATATATATAATGTAGGTCTGTACTTGAATCAGATTGTACATATATATATACTATAGGTCTGTACTTTTAGTCAGATTGTACATATATATATATATAATATAGGTCTGCACTTTAGTCAGATTGGTGGTTCTTCAAAAAAAAAATTCCAAAATTTTTTAACAAGAAACCCCTAGGCATTATCAGTCACCTGAGCATTATCTAAAAGTATCACTAGGCCTAATCAATAAAAATTTTCTTGTTTGTATAATTCTAATATTCAGCAGGAGTATAAAATAGGATGTGTTCTTAAAATACCAATGCCCCCGAAAGTGACCTGATGATACTGATGAAAGACTTTACATATCATATGTAATATCAACACCATAAGACCATTTCAGACGTGCCCTAAATTCACAACCCTGGGGTTGCAAAATTCACAATTTTGGTGCATTGCATTCATTTCTGCTTTTCCTAAATATGCATTTAATTTTACAGTATCTGCCAAATCAAAGAAGTCTTTCAAATGATAGAGACAAAAATCCTGAATTTCCAATTTTGGTTCTAAATATCCATTTAGTTTCAATTTAGTATAAATAGCATTGAAGTTCAAAACGTTCAACTGTTAACACATTTAATCACTTTGACCCTATAACCCTGATACCAAAACCCCTCCCCAACCACTGGGATCATCAAATTTACAATTTTGGTAAAGGAGTACCTGCTCATTATAAATATACATTAGTTTCAATTTAGTATCAATAGCATTAAAGATGTTATTTAAGTATTTTACACATAAACACTATATACCAAGTTTGGCCCCGCCCTGGGGTCAGAACCTCTACTCCAGGGATCATGAAATTAAGCTTCCCTGCATGCTTTACATCACTATGTATTTAGTTTTTCTTACCAATGTGACACTGGTTGTAAAGAAGAATAATTTTGAAAAATAGTCAATTTTTGGCAGTACTTGCCCCAACCCTAAAGCCTGGGGGTGCAGGAGTCCTGAAATCTACCCCCTCCCCTGTCCCAAACATGCTTCACACCAAATTTGAAAAGAATTTGAATGGTAGTTATATCAAGAAGTTAAAAATGTTCGATGGTTAACGCACATGGCACAATGATGGATGTCGACCAATTGCAATATTGGTCACCAGAGTTTACTCAGTTTCAATAAGACATGCAAAATGTGATGTTTCATTGATATTCATGTATTACAAATATATACATAAAACCATTTTAAACTTTGAACCCTTATTGCAGCTCCCCCCTGGCCCTGGGGGTCATGGTATGAACAAATGAACACTACATGAGTATGTTTCAATATCAATCCTTGTAGATCTTCAGAAGAAGATATTCAAAGATATTCCCCATGTATAAGCAATGTTAAACTTTGAACCCCTATTGTGGCCCTACCCTGACACCCATGGTATGAACAAAGTATAAAGAATATTTCATACAAGTTTCAGTTTCTATTGCTTTCTTTTTGAGTAAATTTGTAATACCTTCACCCAAGGATGCTTTATGGAAAATTTGGTTGAAATTGACCTCGGGATTCATAAAAAGAAGACAAAAATAAAAATAAAATAAAAATTTACAAATGCCTGATAGACAATAATTTTCTATTTACTAAATCAGGTGAGCTAAAAACACTTGAATCCACAAGCAGGTGTTAGTTTGCAAATCTATTTAGGCTTGTAGCCCTAAAGGGAAATATATTCCATAAAATGTTATGTAAAACTGTAAACCCTTATTGCCTCCACCTTATCCAGTCCCATGGTTTATCTCTCTTACTCTCAGTACTATAATTACTCTAGCTTTCTTTCTCTGTATTATAATTACTCTAGCATTCTTTCTCTCTGTACTATAATTACTCTAGCTTTCTTTCTCTGTATTATAATTACTCTAGCATTCTTTCTCTCTGTATTATAATTACTCTAGCTTTCTGTACTATAATTACTCTAGCTTTCTTTCTCTGTATTATAATTACTCTAGCTTTCTTTCTCTGTATTATAATTACTTCAGCATTCTTTCTCTCTGTACTATAATTACTCTAGCATTCTTTCTCTGTATTATAATTACTCTAGCATTCTTTCTCTCTGTATTATAATTACTCTAGCTTTCTTTCTCTCTGTACTATCATTACTCTAGCATTCTTTCTCTGTATTATAATTACTTCAGCATTCTTTCTCTCTGTACTATAATTACTCTAGCATTCTTTCTCTCTGTACTATAATTACTCTAGCATTCTTTCTCTCTGTATTATAATAACTTTAGCATTTTTTCTCTCTGTACTATAATTACTCTAGCATTCTTTCTCTGTATTATAATTACTCTAGCATTCTTTCTCTGTATTATAAGTACTCTAGCATTCTTTCTCTGTATTATAAGTACTCTAGCATTCTCTCTCTTTGTACTATAATTACTCTAGCTTTCTTTCTCTGTATTATAATTACTCTAGCATTCTTTCTCTCTGTACTATAATTACTCTAGCATTCTTTCTCTCAGTATTATAATTACTTTAGCATTCTTTCTCTCTGTACCATAATTACTCTAGCATTCTTTCTCTCTGTATTATAATTACTCTAGCTTTCTTTCTCTCTGTACTATAATTACTCTAGCATTCTTTCTCTCTGTACTATAATTACTTCAGCATTCTTTCTCTCTGTATTATAATTACTTTAGCATTCTTTCTCTCTGTACTATAATTACTCTAGCATTCTTTCTCTGTATTATAATTACTCTAGCATTTTCTCTCTCTGTAATAATTACTTTAGCATTCTTTCTCTCTGTACTATAATTACTCTAGCATTCTTTCTCTCTGTACTATAACTACTCTAGCATTCTTTCTCTCTGTACTATAATTACTTTAGCATTCTCTCTCTGTATTATAATTACTCTAGCTTTCTTTCTCTTTGTACTATAATTACTCTAGCATTCTTTCTCTCTGTATTATAATTACTCTAGCATTCTTTCTCTGTATTATAATTACTCTAGCTTTCTTTCTCTCTGTATTATAATTGCTCTAGCATTCTTTCTCTCTGTACTATAATTACTTTAGCATTCTTTCTCTCTGTATTATAATTACTCTAGTATTCTTTCTCTCTGTATTATAATTACTCTAGCATTCTTTCTCTCTGTACTATAATTACTCTAGCATTCTTTCTCTCTGTACTATAATTACTCTAGCTTTCTTTCTCTCTGTACTATAATTACTTTAGCATTCTTTCTCTCTGTATTATAATTACTCTAGCATTCTTTCTCTCTGTATTATAATTACTCTAGCATTCTTTCTCTCTGTACTATAATTACTTTAGCATTCTTTCTCTCTGTATTATAAGTACTTTAGCATTCTTTCTCTCTGTACTATAATTACTCTAGCATTCTTTCTCTCTGTATTATAATTACTCTAGTATTCTTTCTCTCTGTACTATAATTACTTTAGCATTCTTTCTCTCTGTATTATAATTACTCTAGCATTCTTTCTCTCTGTACTATAATTACTCTAGCATTCTTTCTCTCTGTATTATAAGTACTCTAGCATTCTTTCTCTGTACTATAATTACTCTAGCATTCTTTCTCTCTGTATTATAATTACTCTAGCATTCTTTCTCTCTGTACTATAATTACTCATGCATTCTTTCTCTCTGTACTATAATTAGTTTAGCATTCTTTCTCTGTATTATAATTACTCTAGTTTTCTTTCTCTTTGTACTATAATTACTCTAGCATTCTTTCTCTCTGTACCATAATTACTCTAGCATTCTTTCTCTCTGTACTATAATTACTCTAGCTTTCTTTCTCTCTGTACTATAATTACTTTAGCATTCTTTCTCTCTGTATTATAATTACTCTAGCATTCTTTCTCTCTGTACTATAATTACTTTAGCATTCTTTCTGTACTATAATTACTTTAGCATTCTTTCTCTCTGTATTATAATTACTCTAGCATTCTTTCTCTCTGTACTATAATTACTTTAGCATTCTTTCTCTCTGTATTATAATTACTTCAGCATTCTTTCTCTCTGTACTATAATTACTCTAGCATTCTTTCTCTCTGTATTATAATTACTATAGCATTCTTTCTCTCTGTACTATAATTACTCAAGCATTCTTTCTCTCTGTACCATAATTACTCTAGCATTCTTTCTCTCTGTATTATAATTACTTTAGCATTCTTTCTCTCTGTATTATAATTACTTTAGCATTCTTTCTCTCTGTACCATAATTACTCTAGCATTCTTTCTCTCTGTATTATAATTACTATAGCATTCTTTCTCTCTGTACTATAATTACTCAAGCATTCTTTCTCTCTGTACTATAATTACTTTAGCATTCTTTCTCTGTATTATAATTACTCTAGTTTTCTTTCTCTTTGTACTATAATTACTCTAGCATTCTTTCTCTCTGTACTATAATTACTCTAGCATTCTTTCTCTCTGTACTATAATTACTCTAGCATTCTTTCTCTCTGTATTATAATTACTATAGCATTCTTTCTCTCTGTACTATAATTACTCAAGCATTCTTTCTCTCTGTACTATAATTACTTTAGCATTCTTTCTCTGTATTATAATTACTCTAGTTTTCTTTCTCTTTGTACTATAATTACTCTAGCATTCTTTCTCTCTGTACTATAATTACTCTAGCATTCTTTCTCTCTGTACCATAATTACTCTAGCATTCTTTCTCTCTGTATTATAATTACTTTAGCATTCTTTCTCTCTGTACTATAATTACTCTAGCATTCTTTCTCTGTATTATAATTACTTTAGCATTCTTTCTCTCTGTACTATAATTTATCTAGCATTCTTTCTCTCTGTACTATAATTACTGTAGCATTCTTTCTCTCTGTACCATAATTACTTTAGCATTCTTTCTCTGTATAATAATTACTCTAGCTTTCTTTCTCTTTGTACTATAATTACTCTAGCATTCTTTCTCTCTGTCCTATAACTACTTTAGCATTCTTTCTCTCTGTATTATAATTACTCTAGCTTTCTTTCTCTCTGTACTATAATTACTCTAGCATTCTTTCTCTCTGTATTATAATTACTTTAGCATTCTTTCTCCCTGTACTATAATTACTCTAGCATTCTTTCTCTGTATTATAATTACTCTAGCATTTTTTCTCTCTGTATTATAATTACTTTAGCATTCTTTCTCTCTGTACTATAATTTATCTAGCATTCTTTCTCTCTGTACTATAATTACTCTAGCATTCTTTCTCTCTGTACTATAATTACTCTAGCATTCTTTCTCTCTGTACTATAATTACTTTAGCATTCTTTCTCTCTGTATTATAATTACTCTAGCTTTCTTTCTCTTTGTACTATAATTACTCTAGCATTCTTTCTCTCTGTATTATAATTACTCTAGCATTCTTTCTCTGTATTATAATTACTCTAGCTTTCTTTCTCTGTGTTATAATTACTCTAGCTTTCTTTCTCTCTGTACTATAATTACTCTAGTATTCTTTCTTTCTCCATTTGATACTAGATTACTTGGTGAATCAAGATTTCTATACAGAATAAAACTTTAGAAAAATGGGATCTTACTAATTTAACGTGAGTAATTATCACATATGGTAGGCCATTTCTAAAGGGACTCATTTGGAAGTCAGATTTCCCTGGACAGTAATCTGTTCTGTAAGATCACCAATCTGAGGGCCCGAATTACCCATTCTGAGGGAACAGTTACTTTTCAGACTATTCTTTAAAATGGAAATGGGTAGTCATTTAATAAAACAAGAGTTTTATACAATCAATTTCAAATGCCCCTACCAGACTGTAGATAGGGCACTTACTTTGCAACCATGAGGGTTCATTTCTTGATCCTGATGCCATGTCAACCCTACAACATTTAACATTAGTAGTTCCCTCATCAAGCCTACAACATTTAACATTGGTACTTCCCTCATCAAGCCTACAGCATTTAACATTGGTAGTTCCCTTGTCAACCCTACAACATTTAACATTGGTAGTTCCCTCGTCAACCCTACAGCATTAAACATTAGTAGTTCCCTCGTCAACCCTACAGCATTAAACATTGGTAGTTCCCTTGTCAACCCTACAACATTTAACATTGGTAATTCCCTCATCAACCCTACAACATTTAACATTGGTAGTTCCCTCATCAACCCTACAACATTTAACATTGGTAGTTCCCTCGTCAACCCTACAACATTTAACATTGGTAGTTCCCTCGTCAACCCTTCAACATTTAACATTGGTAGTTCCCTCGTCAACCCTACAGCATTAAACATTGGTAGTTCCCTCATCAACCCTACAACATTTAACATTGGTAGTTCCCTCATCAACCCTACAACATTTAACATTGGTAGTTCCCTCATCAACCCTACAACATTTAACATTGGTAGTTCCCTCATCAACCCTACAACATTTAACATTGGTAGTTCCCTCGTCAACCCTACAACATTTAACATTGGTAGTTCCCTCGTCAACCCTTCAACATTTAACATTGGCAGTTCCCTCGTCAACCCTACAGCATTAAACATTGGTAGTTCCCTCGTCAACCCTACAGCATTAAACATTAGTAGTTCACTCATCAACCCTACAACATTTAACATTGGTAATTCCCTCATCAACCCTACAACATTTAACATTGGTAGTTCCCTCGTCAACCCAACAACATTTAACATTGGTAGTTCCCTCGTCAACCCTACAACATTTAACATTGGTAGTTCCCTCGTCAACCCTTCAACATTTAACATTGATAGTTCCCTCGTCAACCCTACAGCATTAAACATTGGTAGTTCCCTCATCAACCCTACAACATTTAACATTGGTAGTTCCCTCATCAACCCTACAACATTTAACATTGGTAGTTCCCTCATCAACCCTACAACATTTAACATTGGTAGTTCCCTCATCAACCCTACAACATTTAACATTGGTAGTTCCCTCGTCAACCCTACAACATTTAACATTGGTAGTTCCCTCGTCAACCCTTCAACATTTAACATTGGCAGTTCCCTCGTCAACCCTACAGCATTAAACATTGGTAGTTCCCTCGTCAACCCTACAGCATTAAACATTAGTAGTTCACTCATCAACCCTACAACATTTAACATTGGTAATTCCCTCATCAACCCTACAACATTTAACATTGGTAGTTCCCTCGTCAACCCTACAACATTTAACATTGGTAGTTCCCTCGTCAACCCTACAACATTTAACATTGGTAGTTCCCTCGTCAACCCTTCAATATTTAACATTAGTAGTTCCCTCGTCAACCCTACAGCATTAAACATTAGTAGTTCACTCATCAACCCTACAGCATTATAGAAGTCAAAGACATGGATCTATCAGGTATGACCTTAAAAAGAGAGGACCAATGTCATAAGTGTGTATTCATTATAACCAAGCTTGTATTCATTATAAGTGTGTATTCATTACAAGTGTGTATTCATTATAAGTGTGGAATAAGTGTGTATTCATTATAACCAAGCTTGTATTCATTATAAGTGTGTATTCATTACAAGTGTGTATTCATTATAAGTGTGGAATAAGTGTGTATTCATTATAACTAAGCATGTATATTCATTATAAGTGTGTATCATTATAACTAAGCATGTATTCATTATAAGTGTGTATCATTTTAAGTGTGTATTCATTATAAGCATATATTCATTATAACTAACCATGTATATTCATCATAAGCATGAATTCATTATAACTAAGCTTGTATTCATTATAAGCATGAATTCATTATAACTAAGCTTGTATTCATTAGTGTGTTTACTGTAATAACCTTGTTTTACTGTATTCATTATAGTGTGTTTACTGTAATAACCTTGTTTTACTGTATTCATTATAGTGTGTTTGCTGTAATAACCTTGTTTTACTGTATTCATTATATTGTGTTTACTGTAATAACCTTGTTTTACTGTATTCATTATAGTGTGTTTACTGTAATAACCTTGTTTTACTGTATTCATTATAGTGTGTTTACTGTAATAACCTTGTTTTACTGTATTCATTATAGTGTGTTTACTGTAATAACCTTGTTTTACTGTATTCATTATAGTGTGTTTACTGTAATAACTTTGTTTTACTGTATTCATTATAGTGTGTTTACTGTATTCATTATAGTGTGTTTACTGTAATAACCTTGTTTTACTGTATTCATTATAGTGTGTTTGCTGTAACCTTGTTTTACTGTATTCATTATAGTGTGTTTACTGTAATAACCTTGTTTTACTGTATTCATTATAGTGTGTTTACTGTAATAACTTTGTTTTACTGTATTCATTATAGTGTGTTTACTGTATTCATTATAGTGTGTTTACTGTAATAACCTTGTTTTACTGTATTCATTATAGTGTGTTTACTGTAATAACCTTGTTTTACTGTATTCATTATAGTGTGTTTACTGTAATAACTTTGTTTTACTGTATTCATTATAGTGTGTTTACTGTAATAACCTTGTTTTACTGTATTCATTATAGTGTGTTTACTGTATTCATTATAGTGTGTTTGCTGTAACCTTGTTTTACTGTATTCATTGTAGTGTGTTTACTGTAATAACCTTGTTTTACTGTATTCATTATAGTGTGTTTACTGTAATAACCTTGTTTTACTGTATTCATTATAGTGTGTTTACTGTATTCATTATAGTGTGTTTACTGTAATAACTTTGTTTTACTGTATTCATTATAGTGTGTTTACTGTAATAACCTTGTTTTACTGTATTCATTATAGTGTGTTTACTTTAATAACCTTGTTTTACTGTATTCATTATAGTGTGTTTACTGTAATAACTTTGTTTTACTGTATTCATTATAGTGTGTTTACTGTAATAACCTTGTTTTTAACTGTATTCATTATAGTGTGTTTACTGTAATAACCTTGTTTTACTGTATTCATTATAGTGTGTTTACTGTAATAACCTTGTTTTTAACTGTATTCATTATAGTGTGTTTACTGTAATAACCTTGTTTTACTGTATTCATTATAGTGTGTTTACTGTAATAACCTTGTTTTACTGTATTCATTATAGTGTGTTTACTGTAATAACCTTGTTTTACTGTATTCATTATAGTGTGTTTACTGTAATAACCTTGTTTTACTGTATTCATTATAGTGTGTTTACTGTAATAACCTTGTTTTACTGTATTCATTATAGTGTGTTTACTGTAATAACCTTGTTTTACTGTATTCATCATAGTGTGTTTACTTTAATAACCTTGTTTTACTGTATTCATTATAGTGTGTTTACTGTAATAACCTTGTTTTACTGTATTCATTATAGTGTGTTTACTGTAATAACCTTGTTTTACTGTATTCATTATAGTGTGTTTACTGTAATAACTTTGTTTTACTGTATTCATTATAGTGTGTTTACTGTATTCATTATAGTGTGTTTACTGTAATAACCTTGTTTTACTGTATTCATTATAGTGTGTTTACTTTAATAACCTTGTTTTACTGTATTCATTATAGTGTGTTTACTGTAATAACCTTGTTTTACTGTATTCATTATAGTGTGTTTACTGTAATAACCTTGTTTTACTGTATTCATTATAGTGTGTTTACTGTAATAACCTTATTTTACTGTATTCATTATAGTGTGTTTACTGTAATAACCTTGTTTTACTGTATTCATTATAGTGTGTTTACTGTAATAACCTTGTTTTACTGTATTCATCATAGTGTGTTTGCTGTAACCTTGTTTTATGAGTGAAAATTTTTTGAATGGGACGTAAAACAACAAAGAAAAAAAAATGTTAAAGGGACTGATTTATGATTTTCCCCAACATTTTTTTTTTCACTTTTAATGATCAAAATCTATTGTTTAATGTGTTTAAAAGAGTTCACATAAAAATTAAGGTTATACATTATCACAGAAGCTCATTTTAAAGAGTTTATTATTTGTTTTGTAAACAGAGATTGTGGTATGTTATTGTTTACAAAATTTCAAAAGAAATGGATATCGATCTGAATTTATTATATCTTTCACATTTCAAGCATTTTTGGGGTAAATGTGTCATTTAAAAGTTCAAATTTGTGACTATGCAAAATTAAGATGCTTTATATTACAAAATCAATATTTCACTTGTTTGTTTGTATACATAAAAAGACTCGAGTCTTTGTTTACATAACACATATTTAAGGCTAAAATATTGCTTTTATTCTTGCATTCAGAAGGTCAAAATTTTGGCTGGCCATATTAAATGAGTTATATTTTTAATGTATACCATCCGAAATGAAATATATTTTTATCAAAAATTGTGAACCAGTCCCTTTAAAAAGAAAAATAGAATTTTCTGTTAGCTTTATCTAATAATACACCTTTTTTATTCTAATATTCACTGCCCCTTTTCCTGATTATTTATGACTTTCTGGTAGAGTGTTGGAGCTAACCGTATCTTTTCCTTCAACTTTTGAACCTTTTCCTTAGACAGATGGTAGTATTTACTCAGTGGAACCGGTGTGATTAAAATGCAATGAACACACCTTCCTTCTTGTACGTTTCAGATCAAATTTGTCTGATTTCTGTTAATTCACCTCACTTAATGAATTCATTGGAAATTTATCAGAAGCAAGATTTTATTTCACAAAAAAGTTTCCCCTTTCAAAGACGATAACCTCTGCAGAAAAATGACCTAGCTTTATAAACAATGAATTAACTACATGTACCAGTCTACATAAATTTTAAATAAGACAAAACCTGTTCTAAAATAAATAAGTAGTTTGTCTGTTTCATCTCTCTCTCCAAAAATGCTTGCAACTTGATAACCTACCCCTTTCCTTACACGCTAATCAATCTCTCTCTCTCTCTCTAGAGGTTACCCATAGGTACATTCCATGTCAACGACTCAGAAAGATTCACTTTTGGAAAAACAAAATTAGGATTACTTTTTTTTTTTTTATCAGATCTAGACTTTGCTGCAAAATTCATCAAATAAAGATAATAGCGTGTGTGCCTGAACAAGTTCTAATCCCCTTTTTGAAGCAGATATGAAATTGACAGCTATTCCATGCTTACAAACAGATCAATGCTAGTAAAACTCTAATCGGACAGTCGTCTGATCAGTGATTACGATCATTCTGATTAATAACTAATCGGACAGTCAGTCGCACATCAAATCTATCATCAAGTGTACAATAGAAAGGCTAGTCCCTTATTTCCGAACTCTAATCAAGAACAGATTGCTCAGGAAGGACCGGAGATTTAGCACAGCGGTTGGAAAACCTCTAAGGTTGCAAGTTCAATCTCTTTTAGGACTGGTGTCCTTATGTGATCCTAATAGCCAAGATCTTCAATAGCACACACTACAAAAAAGGCTTTCTCTAAGGTCAACCATCTTGTTGATTGTCTACGATCTTCCATTCAACATTCTAAAGGGAGATGTTTTATATAATTGAAAGTTATATGCCACAATAACTATTGCAAAAACATAGTTCTACATTCCATTAAAATATACTTGAATGTTAAGTATATTATCAATAATATATCACTATTTCTTTTATGATGTCAGAACCACCATCGCACAAACTAAATAAAAAATTGGAAACTGATATATTGCAATGATTAACAAATGTTTAGGAAACTCCCCAGCTTCAACATGTTGAAATCATGTGAGCTTTCACTACTTTACATTTCTTAATCCTATAACCAGAAGCTACGTAAACTCATTAAATATGAGGTGAACTTGGTCTTAGTAGAGAGCTGTGTAACTCAATATGAGTATACCAACAAGCCAAGTACTTATTATCTTACTGACTCATCAGTAGGTATTCCATGATAATCCTTCCGAAAATATGTGCCAAATTATTGCATTCTCCATCAGATGCAGGTGCCTGTATAATATACAGGGAGAAATGACAATTTGTTACACATGTACGCTGGGGTTTTACAGAGTTTTCCCAAACTCCTTCTATACCCCTGACTGATAAAACATAAATCATATAAGATAGCCATAACATTTGTGCAGTGTGAATTCAAAATCCTTCAATTAAAAAAAAGGGCATCTTCTACCTCTTTACACATTAGATGGCAGACTTGTTAGAAGTCATGTACGGCCTTTAGCAGGTAGTTTAACTCAATCTCATCTATATCTTAATTACAATAAAAATTTGTTAGCCGGCTTGTTGGGATCTGATAGAACATACTTGCATAAAACCCAATCAATAATTCATCTGCAATTTTATCTTTTACCTGGGAAACCTTATTCCTCTGATCTATACAGCAGATAGCATAGCTAGTGCCCACATGTTCACGGAATTCTCCCTAGTAATAGCTCCAAATATACCGTGTCTGGTGATCACCTTGTGGAACCGAAGTTTTCAAAACACAAACATATTGTGGCAATGGTATCCCTGCAGTATCATTTTCCCCCAGATTCTGCCATAAATTTCATCTCGCATCAGCGGCACTGAATATTGTTATACTCCTTTCAAACAACAATTAATTTCATGGGGAATTATGGGTTTCACTATATAGCACTCTGTGAGCATATATTTATTTCTTTTTCTTTACATAGCTCTCCTGAAACCTTAACACAATAAACTGATTTCTCAGATCGCCATCAAAAGCAAGTTCCTTATTTTTTTCCTGAGACACCTCATAAAAAAGAATCTTGGCAATTTTTTTTCCCTGAACCCTTATGAGCACGCATCACTAAAGCTGGGGGGACAGAGCCCTGTATATATCTCTTATGCTGATGAATGATATTTTTGGAAACTTCTCTATTCCACTCAAGTGAAGGTGTTTCCTTGGAAAATTCTATTTATTATCACAAATTTAATTAATGACTTCCTACTTCTGGAAAATCCAAACACACTTCAGTTGCTTGTAAACTGCAACATTTTCTGACATTCCAAAACACTATTTGCTCGAAGAGTTGGCATGCCCCTGATCAATACAGATCCTAACAAACACTGAAGAGTGGTCAAACACACTTATGTTGTAGATGCATGTTCCCACTTTATCAATATTTAAGCACACAGTTTAATTCTTGCATCCCTTTCCTGATAGTGTTAAACAGTCAATACTTTGGCTTCAAAACACTGATACTCCATTCTAACTCTTTCCTGCTCCCCCATCTGTTTGTATATACTATCAGGGAAAAAAATGTCTACTCAATTCTCATCAGACCTATAATCAATATATTTTAAAGCTCTCTCCCATCTAACAATACATTACTAATAAGATATTGAATATTTATTTCAACTGAACTCTGTTGGCATGGGCTTTCTTTCTCATTCAGTGATTAAAATTTCATCTGCTCAAAAAACCAGTTAACATTTGAAGCAGGGAACAATCTCCTCTTTTCTAAAAGAAATAATAGGAATTATGTAACAATTCTCTTCCTGAATACAAAAATATGAATCCCTTGGCATTCTAAGTATTAATTCAGTGAGACATAAAGGCAGCTTTAACCAATAACATGACTTTTCAAAAAAATTACATGCGCTAAGCTCCGGCAAAGTCTTTGTCATCAAGACAGGAGCATATACTTTAGCAAAGCCTTATATTGCACATGCTCACTACTGATAGCGGAACATCAGCTGACGGCAGAATTCCTGTCAATAACAGGAAAAATGTTATTGATTTCCTATTTCAAGATGAGCGTCATCTCAAAGAGCTAAGAACTAAGGGAGGTAAACTGTCTAGTTTTACATAGTTTTTACATAGCCCTATTATGATTACAAAGTAATAGACAAAAAAAAACTTAGCTTAATAATTCCTCTCACACCTTCAAGTGTATTTCAAAGGCTAAAAAAGTATGGTGTCGTACAGTTAACACTCTCTTTTACAAAATTAAAACATCTTCAAATTGCTTTAAATATTTTAATTTCCTATCAATATTTTAATATCTGTCCATAATTTAATGCAGTATAAAAGTACAGTTTAAAACAATATTGAGAATAAGTATATGGTATTGTATAACTTAAAAAAATCACCAAATCCAACACATTATAACTGGCAATGACTAGATTAAGGGCCTGCTAATGATGCTAATGATGATGATGCATACATGCATTGCACCTCTGGTATTTAGACAATATATGAAGCATGCTACAACTATTTTCTGCTTCACTCCGAGAAGCATAAACAGACAGATTCTATCTTCAACAATCTATGGTTATGATGATGAAATAATCTGTTTCTCTATCATAACAATCACATAAATAAAGTTAAGAGGTCCCATGGGCCAGCAATATAAATCAACACAATATTATCCTGCAACTAAGTGGATTTACAGAGAAACCACCATTTAATACCAGTATATGTAAAGTTGCTCAAAATTAGGGAAGGTATAAAATTTTGCATGCATTTCAATTGAAGTTCTTTCTTATATCTGAAGCTGCTGTGACAGCTTAAATCATTACTATTTGCATTTGTTGGTGGGTTTGTTTTTTTCATGATTTTTAGATAAAGGCAGTCAATCAAGCGATAGCCATATAGGATCACTGCACCAAGTTTGACAAAACCCTGATCCAGAGTGATGATGGAGAGAATCGATTAGAAGCACCCGTGAGTAACCGATGATGGAGTATACTGTGAAGTCACGACACACTGGGTGGAGCTTATTACAATCTGACATCGTGACACACTGGGCGGGACTAATTAGAATCTGACATCATGACACACTGGGTGGGGCTTATTAAAATCTGACATCATGACACACTGGGTGGGGCTAATTAGAATCTGACATCATGACACACTGGGCAGGGTTTATTAAAATCTGACATGATGACACACTGGGTGGGGCTAATTAGAATCTAACATCATGACACACTGGGTGGGGCTTATTAAAATCTGACATCATGACACACTGGGCGGGGCTAATTAGAATCTGACATCATTGACATACTGGGTGGGGCGTATTAAAATCTGACATCATGACACACTGGGCAGGGCTAATTAGAATCTGACATCATGACACACTGGGTGGGGCTTATTAAAATCTGCACATGTTGCAGATCTGAACTTCACTTGAAAGGGGGGAAGAAATACATACATGTAATAATAGTAACTAATGTATTTTCTTTTAAAACTTAGTAAATATATTAACATAAAATGTTTACATGTATATACAAGGGCTTCACAAAGCATCCTCTTACTTAACATATTGTAAAATAGCATTATTATAAGTGCTTTTGAAATCAGACATTTGTAGAACTTTACTTAAGGTAGTACCGGTATGTCATATCTTTAAAACTGAATGGAAAGACAGACACACATTGCTATACCTTAATATATCCTGTAAAAAGGCCGATGTATAAAAATTAAATTAATGCCTGCATTATAGGAATGTTTAATAATCTGCAAAAAACACACAATTTAAGGTAAAAGGTCCTGACTTAAAAGGTTTTTCTTAAGCCCTGATATGTAGAACATTACTTAAGGTACCTGTTCAAAAACTGTAGAAATAAGGAAGTTTTTCCTTATATAAGGTATATGTTCTAACTGACCTGGACCTTTCCAAAAAAAAAACCTTTGTCCAAAAGTGCCTGTCCCAAGGAATATTTGTGAATCAATTTTTAATGAAAGGTTAAAGAGATATGAGCTCAGACCGATGGACAGACAGACATGACGGTGAGTATATGCTCCCCCCAAAAAATATTCAAATAGCATAATAGTTAAAAAATTGTTGAGAATAAAAATCCTTGCAATAAGCACATCTTCAATTTGTTTACAAAGGTCCTAGCTTTAAGATGGTGAGAGGAAGTAAAGGGACAAACCATTCACTCACTTTATAATATTTCCTCCAACCTGAGTAAGTTCATTAAAAAATTAAAGAAAATTTAAATCCTTGCCACATGCACATTTTCAATACCTATACAAACACTCTGTAAAATAAGAAGGTTCTCAATTGTGGGAGGAGTTAGCCAGACAAATTATGTACCCTCCATATAACATTAATTTTCAAATAAAGGGGCACAACTCCTGCAAGAGAGGTTGAAATGGATCAAAATTGCAACAAGATCTGAGTGACCCACAAAGAAGCTAGTATGTTACATAACAAGTTTCAGCTTAATATGTGACAGAGAAATTAAAATAGAAACAGAAAACACTAGATGGACAGATGGACATACATACATTACTGTACCATAAGTCTAAAGACAGGTGTATGATAAACAACAAAACCTAGTTTATCAGCAATTTTACCCATTGAATTAGACCTTCTCAATTACCATTAAGGACCCAGATCTTTGAGCAAAGTTTCATTCTTGAAAGTCTTCATTAACTTTGAATAAGAAGTGTACTTATTATATCGTATATATAAATAGCTGAAATATTGCTGAAATTGGCGTAAAACCGCAATCAATCAAATATGTTTTACATACAAAGAATTTTGATATTTCCTTTTCAGTGACCTGACCTTAACCTTTTAAAAACCAATAAGACTATGCAGGTTTTTTTTAAGATCTTGACTTTAAGGGCCTGGG